>NW_028276691.1:0-67760 GCF_052056855.1 Sturnus vulgaris | reverse complement strand
TTCCCTTCTCGTCATGCAGTTTGTGCCTCTGCTGCTTGTGCTGTTAGGAATCGCTCCTTGAAAGACGAGCGAGAGCGTCCTTCCGGGTGCATTGCACTGAGTCGAGTGCTCGCTCGGGACTTTGCTCTCGGGGCCAAGGCAAGAGGGCGTGCTTGCCCGCAGAACTGAGAACACGCTGTTGGGCAGAGCTGCAACTGACCGCCGGAGTTCAGCTGTCCGCGACGGCAGAAGGCGAAGAACGAAGCCGCTTGCGAGCGGCGCAGTGCAGCGAAGAGCTCTCCGAATTCGCCGCTAGCTCCACGGTCCTTCTCAGCTGCGAGTAGCAGCGCTCGCAGTACACGGAGCTTCGCAAGGCCCGAAGACCCGGAGGGAAGTATCGCACACGAAAATGTGCCAGGACAGAGACGTGTTCTACGTTGTCCCTTCTCGTCATGCAGTTTGTGCCTCTGCTGCTTGTGCTGTTAGGAATCGCTCCTTGAAAGACGAGCGAGAGCGTCCTTCGGGTGCATTGCACTGAGTCGAGTGCTCGCTCGGGACTTTGCTCCCGGGGCCAAGGCAAGAGGGCGTGCTTGCCCGCAGAACTGAGAACACGCTGTTGGGCAGAGCTGCAACTGACCGCCGGAGTTCAGCTGTCGCCGGACGGCAGAAGGCGAAGAACGAAGCCGCTTGCGAGCGGCGCAGTGCAGCGAAGAGCTCTCCGAATTCGCCGCTAGCTCCACGGTCCTTCTCAGCTGCGAGTAGCAGCGCTCGCAGTACACGGAGCTTCGCAAGGCCCGAAGACCCGGAGGGAAGTATCGCACACGAAAATGTGCCAGGACAGAGACGTGTTCTACGTTGTCCCTTCTCGTCATGCAGTTTGTGCCTCTGCTGCTTGTGCTGTTAGGAATCGCTCCTTGAAAGACGAGCGAGAGCGTCCTTCCGGGTGCATTGCACTGAGTCGAGTGCTCGCTCGGGACTTTGCTCCCGGGGCCAAGGCAAGAGGGCGTGCTTGCCCGCAGAACTGAGAACACGCTGTTGGGCAGAGCTGCAACTGACCGCCGGAGTTCAGCTGTCGCCGGACGGCAGAAGGCGAAGAACGAAGCCGCTTGCGAGCGGCGCAGTGCAGCGAAGAGCTCTCCGAATTCGCCGCTAGCTCCACGGTCCTTCTCAGCTGCGAGTAGCAGCGCTCGCAGTACACGGAGCTTCGCAAGGCCCGAAGACCCGGAGGGAAGTATCGCACACGAAAATGTGCCAGGACAGAGAGGTGTTCTACGTTGTCCCTTCTCGTCATGCAGTTGTGCCTCTGCTGCTTGTGCTGTTAGGAATCGCTCCTTGAAAGACGAGCGAGAGCGTCCTTCCGGGTGCATTGCACTGAGTCGAGTGCTCGCTCGGGACTTTGCTCCGGGGCCAAGGCAAGAGGGCGTGCTTGCCCGCAGAACTGAGAACACGCTGTTGGGCAGAGCTGCAACTGACCGCCGGAGTTCAGCTGTCGCCGGACGGCAGAAGGCGAAGAACGAAGCCGCTTGCGAGCGGCGCAGTGCAGCGAAGAGCTCTCCGAATTCGCCGCTAGCTCCACGGTCCTTCTCAGCTGCGAGTAGCAGCGCTCGCAGTACACGGAGCTTCGCAAGGCCCGAAGACCCGGAGGGAAGTATGGCACACGAAATGTGCCAGGACAGAGACGTGTTCTACGTTGTCCCTTCTCGTCATGCAGTTTGTGCCTCTGCTGCTTGTGCTGTTAGGAATCGCTCCTTGAAAGACGAGCGAGAGCGTCCTTCCGGGTGCATTGCACTGAGTCGAGTGCTCGCTCGGGACTTTGCTCCCGGGGCCAAGGCAAGAGGGCGTGCTTGCCCGCAGAACTGAGAACACGCTGTTGGGCAGAGCTGCAACTGACCGCCGGAGTTCAGCTCTCGCCGGACGGCAGAAGGCGAAGAACGAAGCCGCTTGCGAGCGGCGCAGTGCAGCGAAGAGCTCTCCGAATTCGCCGCTAGCTCCACGGTCCTTCTCAGCTGCGAGTAGCAGCGCTCGCAGTACACGGAGCTTCGCAAGGCCCGAAGACCCGGAGGGAAGTTTCGCACACGAAAATGTGCCAGGACAGAGACGTGTTCTACGTTGTCCCTTCTCGTCATGCAGTTTGTGCCTCTGCTGCTTGTGCTGTTAGGAATCGCTCCTTGAAAGACGAGCGAGAGCGTCCTTCCGGGTGCATTGCACTGAGTCGAGTGCTCGCTCGGGACTTTGCTCTCGGGGCCAAGGCAAGAGGGCGTGCTTGCCCGCAGAACTGAGAACACGCTGTTGGGCAGAGCTGCAACTGACCGCCGGAGTTCAGCTGTCGCCGGACGGCAGAAGGCGAAGAACGAAGCCGCTTGCGAGCGGCGCAGTGCAGCGAAGAGCTCTCCGAATTCGCCGCTAGCTCCACGGTCCTTCTCAGCTGCGAGTAGCAGCGCTCGCAGTACACGGAGCTTCGCAAGGCCCGAAGACCCGGAGGGAAGTATCGCACACGAAAATGTGCCAGGACAGAGACGTGTTCTACGTTGTCCCTTCTCGTCATGCAGTTTGTGCCTCTGCTGCTTGTGCTGTTAGAATCGCTCCTTGAAAGACGAGCGAGAGCGTCCTTCCGGGTGCATTGCACTGAGTCGAGTGCTCGCTCGGGACTTTGCTCCCGGGGCCAAGGCAAGAGGGCGTGCTTGCCCGCAGAACTGAGAACACGCTGTTGGGCAGAGCTGCAACTGACCGCCGGAGTTCAGCTGTCGCCGGACGGCAGAAGGCGAAGAACGAAGCCGCTTGCGAGCGGCGCAGTGCAGCGAAGAGCTCTCCGAATTCGCCGCTAGCTCCACGGTCCTTCTCAGCTGCGAGTAGCAGCGCTCGCAGTACACGGAGCTTCGCAAGGCCCGAAGACCCGGAGGGAAGTATCGCACACGAAAATGTGCCAGGACAGAGACGTGTTCTACGTTGTCCCTTCTCGTCATGCAGTTTGTGCCTCTGCTGCTTGTGCTGTTAGGAATCGCTCCTTGAAAGACGAGCGAGAGCGTCCTTCCGGGTGCATTGCACTGAGTCGAGTGCTCGCTCGGGACTTTGCTCTCGGGGCCAAGGCAAGAGGGCGTGCTTGCCCGCAGAACTGAGAACACGCTGTTGGGCAGAGCTGCAACTGACCGCCGGAGTTCAGCTGTCGCCGGACGGCAGAAGGCGAAGAACGAAGCCGCTTGCGAGCGGCGCAGTGCAGCGAAGAGCTCTCCGAATTCGCCGCTAGCTCCACGGTCCTTCTCAGCTGCGAGTAGCAGCGCTCGCAGTACACGGAGCTTCGCAAGGCCCGAAGACCCGGAGGGAAGTATCGCACACGAAAATGTGCCAGGACAGAGACGTGTTCTACGTTGTCCCTTCTCGTCATGCAGTTTGTGCCTCTGCTGCTTGTGCTGTTAGGAATCGCTCCTTGAAAGACGAGCGAGAGCGTCCTTCCGGGTGCATTGCACTGAGTCGAGTGCTCGCTCGGGACTTTGCTCCGGGGCCAAGGCAAGAGGGCGTGCTTGCCCGCAGAACTGAGAACACGCTGTTGGGCAGAGCTGCAACTGACCGCCGGAGTTCAGCTGTCGCCGGACGGCAGAAGGCGAAGAACGAAGCCGCTTGCGAGCGGCGCAGTGCAGCGAAGAGCTCTCCGAATCGCCGCTAGCTCCACGGTCCTTCTGAGCTGCGAGTAGCAGCGCTCGCAGTACACGGAGCTTCGCAAGGCCCGAAGACCCGGAGGGAAGTTTCGCACACGAAAATGTGCCAGGACAGAGACGTGTTCTACGTTGTCCCTTCTCGTCATGCAGTTTGTGCCTCTGCTGCTTGTGCTGTTAGGAATCGCTCCTTGAAAGACGAGCGAGAGCGTCCTTCCGGGTGCATTGCACTGAGTCGAGTGCTCGCTCGGGACTTTGCTCCCGGGGCCAAGGCAAGAGGGCGTGCTTGCCCGCAGAACTGAGAACACGCTGTTGGGCAGAGCTGCAACTGACCGCCGGAGTTCAGCTGTCGCCGGACGGCAGAAGGCGAAGAACGAAGCCGCTTGCGAGCGGCGCAGTGCAGCGAAGAGCTCTCCGAATTCGCCGCTAGCTCCACGGTCCTTCTCAGCTGCGAGTAGCAGCGCTCGCAGTACACGGAGCTTCGCAAGGCCCGAAGACCCGGAGGGAAGTATCGCACACGAAAATGTGCCAGGACAGAGACGTGTTCTACGTTGTCCCTTCTCGTCATGCAGTTTGTGCCTCTGCTGCTTGTGCTGTTAGGAATCGCTCCTTGAAAGACGAGCGAGAGCGTCCTTCCGGGTGCATTGCACTGAGTCGAGTGCTCGCTCGGGACTTTGCTCCCGGGGCCAAGGCAAGAGGGCGTGCTTGCCCGCAGAACTGAGAACACGCTGTTGGGCAGAGCTGCAACTGACCGCCGGAGTTCAGCTCTCGCCGGACGGCAGAAGGCGAAGAACGAAGCCGCTTGCGAGCGGCGCAGTGCAGCGAAGAGCTCTCCGAATTCGCCGCTAGCTCCACGGTCCTTCTGAGCTGCGAGTAGCAGCGCTCGCAGTACACGGAGCTTCGCAAGGCCCGAAGACCCGGAGGGAAGTATCGCACACGAAAATGTGCCAGGACAGAGACGTGTTCTACGTTGTCCCTTCTCGTCATGCAGTTTGTGCCTCTGCTGCTTGTGCTGTTAGGAATCGCTCCTTGAAAGACGAGCGAGAGCGTCCTTCCGGGTGCATTGCACTGAGTCGAGTGCTCGCTCGGGACTTTGCTCTCGGGGCCAAGGCAAGAGGGCGTGCTTGCCCGCAGAACTGAGAACACGCTGTTGGGCAGAGCTGCAACTGACCGCCGGAGTTCAGCTCTCGCCGGACGGCAGAAGGCGAAGAACGAAGCCGCTTGCGAGCGGCGCAGTGCAGCGAAGAGCTCTCCGAATTCGCCGCTAGCTCCACGGTCCTTCTGAGCTGCGAGTAGCAGCGCTCGCAGTACACGGAGCTTCGCAAGGCCCGAAGACCCGGAGGGAAGTATCGCACACGAAAATGTGCCAGGACAGAGACGTGTTCTACGTTGTCCCTTCTCGTCATGCAGTTTGTGCCTCTGCTGCTTGTGCTGTTAGGAATCGCTCCTTGAAAGACGAGCGAGAGCGTCCTTCCGGGTGCATTGCACTGAGTCGAGTGCTCGCTCGGGACTTTGCTCTCGGGGCCAAGGCAAGAGGGCGTGCTTGCCCGCAGAACTGAGAACACGCTGTTGGGCAGAGCTGCAACTGACCGCCGGAGTTCAGCTGTCGCCGGACGGCAGAAGGCGAAGAACGAAGCCGCTTGCGAGCGGCGCAGTGCAGCGAAGAGCTCTCCGAATTCGCCGCTAGCTCCACGGTCCTTCTGAGCTGCGAGTAGCAGCGCTCGCAGTACACGGAGCTTCGCAAGGCCCGAAGACCCGGAGGGAAGTATGGCACACGGAAATGTGCCAGGACAGAGACGTGTTCTACGTTGTCCCTTCTCGTCATGCAGTTTGTGCCTCTGCTGCTTCTGCTGTTAGGAATCGCTCCTTGAAAGACGAGCGAGAGCGTCCTTCCGGGTGCATTGCACTGAGTCGAGTGCTCGCTCGGGACTTTGCTCTCGGGGCCAAGGCAAGAGGGCGTGCTTGCCCGCAGAACTGAGAACACGCTGTTGGGCAGAGCTGCAACTGACCGCCGGAGTTCAGCTGTCGCCGGACGGCAGAAGGCGAAGAACGAAGCCGCTTGCGAGCGGCGCAGTGCAGCGAAGAGCTCTCCGAATTCGCCGCTAGCTCCACGGTCCTTCTGAGCTGCGAGTAGCAGCGCTCGCAGTACACGGAGCTTCGCAAGGCCCGAAGACCCGGAGGGAAGTATCGCACACGAAAATGTGCCAGGACAGAGAGGTGTTCTACGTTGTCCCTTCTCGTCATGCAGTTTGTGCCTCTGCTGCTTGTGCTGTTAGGAATCGCTCCTTGAAAGACGAGCGAGAGCGTCCTTCCGGGTGCATTGCACTGAGTCGAGTGCTCGCTCGGGACTTTGCTCCCGGGGCCAAGGCAAGAGGGCGTGCTTGCCCGCAGAACTGAGAACACGCTGTTGGGCAGAGCTGCAACTGACCGCCGGAGTTCAGCTGTCGCCGGACGGCAGAAGGCGAAGAACGAAGCCGCTTGCGAGCGGCGCAGTGCAGCGAAGAGCTCTCCGAATTCGCCGCTAGCTCCACGGTCCTTCTCAGCTGCGAGTAGCAGCGCTCGCAGTACACGGAGCTTCGCAAGGCCCGAAGACCCGGAGGGAAGTATCGCACACGAAAATGTGCCAGGACAGAGACGTGTTCTACGTTGTCCCTTCTCGTCATGCAGTTTGTGCCTCTGCTGCTTCTGCTGTTAGGAATCGCTCCTTGAAAGACGAGCGAGAGCGTCCTTCCGGGTGCATTGCACTGAGTCGAGTGCTCGCTCGGGACTTTGCTCCCGGGGCCAAGGCAAGAGGGCGTGCTTGCCCGCAGAACTGAGAACACGCTGTTGGGCAGAGCTGCAACTGACCGCCGGAGTTCAGCTGTCGCCGGACGGCAGAAGGCGAAGAACGAAGCCGCTTGCGAGCGGCGCAGTGCAGCGAAGAGCTCTCCGAATTCGCCGCTAGCTCCACGGTCCTTCTCAGCTGCGAGTAGCAGCGCTCGCAGTACACGGAGCTTCGCAAGGCCCGAAGACCCGGAGGGAAGTTTCGCACACGAAAATGTGCCAGGACAGAGACGTGTTCTACGTTGTCCCTTCTCGTCATGCAGTTTGTGCCTCTGCTGCTTCTGCTGTTAGGAATCGCTCCTTGAAAGACGAGCGAGAGCGTCCTTCCGGGTGCATTGCACTGAGTCGAGTGCTCGCTCGGGACTTTGCTCTCGGGGCCAAGGCAAGAGGGCGTGCTTGCCCGCAGAACTGAGAACACGCTGTTGGGCAGAGCTGCAACTGACCGCCGGAGTTCAGCTCTCGCCGGACGGCAGAAGGCGAAGAACGAAGCCGCTTGCGAGCGGCGCAGTGCAGCGAAGAGCTCTCCGAATTCGCCGCTAGCTCCACGGTCCTTCTGAGCTGCGAGTAGCAGCGCTCGCAGTACACAGGGCTTCGCAAGGCCCGAAGACCCGGAGGGAAGTATCGCACACGAAAATGTGCCAGGACAGAGACGTGTTCTACGTTGTCCCTTCTCGTCATGCAGTTTGTGCCTCTGCTGCTTCTGCTGTTAGGAATCGCTCCTTGAAAGACGAGCGAGAGCGTCCTTCCGGGTGCATTGCACTGAGTCGAGTGCTCGCTCGGGACTTTGCTCTCGGGGCCAAGGCAAGAGGGCGTGCTTGCCCGCAGAACTGAGAACACGCTGTTGGGCAGAGCTGCAACTGACCGCCGGAGTTCAGCTGTCGCCGGACGGCAGAAGGCGAAGAACGAAGCCGCTTGCGAGCGGCGCAGTGCAGCGAAGAGCTCTCCGAATTCGCCGCTAGCTCCACGGTCCTTCTGAGCTGCGAGTAGCAGCGCTCGCAGTACACGGAGCTTCGCAAGGCCCGAAGACCCGGAGGGAAGTATCGCACACGAAAATGTGCCAGGACAGAGACGTGTTCTACGTTGTCCCTTCTCGTCATGCAGTTTGTGCCTCTGCTGCTTGTGCTGTTAGGAATCGCTCCTTGAAAGACGAGCGAGAGCGTCCTTCCGGGTGCATTGCACTGAGTCGAGTGCTCGCTCGGGACTTTGCTCTCGGGGCCAAGGCAAGAGGGCGTGCTTGCCCGCAGAACTGAGAACACGCTGTTGGGCAGAGCTGCAACTGACCGCCGGAGTTCAGCTGTCGCCGGACGGCAGAAGGCGAAGAACGAAGCCGCTTGCGAGCGGCGCAGTGCAGCGAAGAGCTCTCCGAATTCGCCGCTAGCTCCACGGTCCTTCTCAGCTGCGAGTAGCAGCGCTCGCAGTACACGGAGCTTCGCAAGGCCCGAAGACCCGGAGGGAAGTATCGCACACGAAAATGTGCCAGGACAGAGACGTGTTCTACGTTGTCCCTTCTCGTCATGCAGTTTGTGCCTCTGCTGCTTGTGCTGTTAGGAATCGCTCCTTGAAAGACGAGCGAGAGCGTCCTTCCGGGTGCATTGCACTGAGTCGAGTGCTCGCTCGGGACTTTGCTCCCGGGGCCAAGGCAAGAGGGCGTGCTTGCCCGCAGAACTGAGAACACGCTGTTGGGCAGAGCTGCAACTGACCGCCGGAGTTCAGCTGTCGCCGGACGGCAGAAGGCGAAGAACGAAGCCGCTTGCGAGCGGCGCAGTGCAGCGAAGAGCTCTCCGAATTCGCCGCTAGCTCCACGGTCCTTCTCAGCTGCGAGTAGCAGCGCTCGCAGTACACGGAGCTTCGCAAGGCCCGAAGACCCGGAGGGAAGTATCGCACACGAAAATGTGCCAGGACAGAGACGTGTTCTACGTTGTCCCTTCTCGTCATGCAGTTTGTGCCTCTGCTGCTTCTGCTGTTAGGAATCGCTCCTTGAAAGACGAGCGAGAGCGTCCTTCCGGGTGCATTGCACTGAGTCGAGTGCTCGCTCGGGACTTTGCTCCCGGGGCCAAGGCAAGAGGGCGTGCTTGCCCGCAGAACTGAGAACACGCTGTTGGGCAGAGCTGCAACTGACCGCCGGAGTTCAGCTGTCGCCGGACGGCAGAAGGCGAAGAACGAAGCCGCTTGCGAGCGGCGCAGTGCAGCGAAGAGCTCTCCGAATTCGCCGCTAGCTCCACGGTCCTTCTCAGCTGCGAGTAGCAGCGCTCGCAGTACACGGAGCTTCGCAAGGCCCGAAGACCCGGAGGGAAGTTTCGCACACGAAAATGTGCCAGGACAGAGACGTGTTCTACGTTGTCCCTTCTCGTCATGCAGTTTGTGCCTCTGCTGCTTGTGCTGTTAGGAATCGCTCCTTGAAAGACGAGCGAGAGCGTCCTTCCGGGTGCATTGCACTGAGTCGAGTGCTCGCTCGGGACTTTGCTCCCGGGGCCAAGGCAAGAGGGCGTGCTTGCCCGCAGAACTGAGAACACGCTGTTGGGCAGAGCTGCAACTGACCGCCGGAGTTCAGCTCTCGCCGGACGGCAGAAGGCGAAGAACGAAGCCGCTTGCGAGCGGCGCAGTGCAGCGAAGAGCTCTCCGAATTCGCCGCTAGCTCCACGGTCCTTCTGAGCTGCGAGTAGCAGCGCTCGCAGTACACGGAGCTTCGCAAGGCCCGAAGACCCGGAGGGAAGTATCGCACACGGAAATGTGCCAGGACAGAGACGTGTTCTACGTTGTCCCTTCTCGTCATGCAGTTTGTGCCTCTGCTGCTTGTGCTGTTAGGAATCGCTCCTTGAAAGACGAGCGAGAGCGTCCTTCCGGGTGCATTGCACTGAGTCGAGTGCTCGCTCGGGACTTTGCTCTCGGGGCCAAGGCAAGAGGGCGTGCTTGCCCGCAGAACTGAGAACACGCTGTTGGGCAGAGCTGCAACTGACCGCCGGAGTTCAGCTGTCGCCGGACGGCAGAAGGCGAAGAACGAAGCCGCTTGCGAGCGGCGCAGTGCAGCGAAGAGCTCTCCGAATTCGCCGCTAGCTCCACGGTCCTTCTCAGCTGCGAGTAGCAGCGCTCGCAGTACACGGAGCTTCGCAAGGCCCGAAGACCCGGAGGGAAGTATCGCACACGAAAATGTGCCAGGACAGAGACGTGTTCTACGTTGTCCCTTCTCGTCATGCAGTTTGTGCCTCTGCTGCTTGTGCTGTTAGGAATCGCTCCTTGAAAGACGAGCGAGAGCGTCCTTCCGGGTGCATTGCACTGAGTCGAGTGCTCGCTCGGGACTTTGCTCTCGGGGCCAAGGCAAGAGGGCGTGCTTGCCCGCAGAACTGAGAACACGCTGTTGGGCAGAGCTGCAACTGACCGCCGGAGTTCAGCTGTCGCCGGACGGCAGAAGGCGAAGAACGAAGCCGCTTGCGAGCGGCGCAGTGCAGCGAAGAGCTCTCCGAATTCGCCGCTAGCTCCACGGTCCTTCTCAGCTGCGAGTAGCAGCGCTCGCAGTACACGGAGCTTCGCAAGGCCCGAAGACCCGGAGGGAAGTATCGCACACGAAAATGTGCCAGGACAGAGACGTGTTCTACGTTGTCCCTTCTCGTCATGCAGTTTGTGCCTCTGCTGCTTGTGCTGTTAGGAATCGCTCCTTGAAAGACGAGCGAGAGCGTCCTTCCGGGTGCATTGCACTGAGTCGAGTGCTCGCTCGGGACTTTGCTCTCGGGGCCAAGGCAAGAGGGCGTGCTTGCCCGCAGAACTGAGAACACGCTGTTGGGCAGAGCTGCAACTGACCGCCGGAGTTCAGCTGTCGCCGGACGGCAGAAGGCGAAGAACGAAGCCGCTTGCGAGCGGCGCAGTGCAGCGAAGAGCTCTCCGAATTCGCCGCTAGCTCCACGGTCCTTCTGAGCTGCGAGTAGCAGCGCTCGCAGTACACAGGGCTTCGCAAGGCCCGAAGACCCGGAGGGAAGTATCGCACACGAAAATGTGCCAGGACAGAGACGTGTTCTACGTTGTCCCTTCTCGTCATGCAGTTTGTGCCTCTGCTGCTTCTGCTGTTAGGAATCGCTCCTTGAAAGACGAGCGAGAGCGTCCTTCCGGGTGCATTGCACTGAGTCGAGTGCTCGCTCGGGACTTTGCTCTCGGGGCCAAGGCAAGAGGGCGTGCTTGCCCGCAGAACTGAGAACACGCTGTTGGGCAGAGCTGCAACTGACCGCCGGAGTTCAGCTGTCGCCGGACGGCAGAAGGCGAAGAACGAAGCCGCTTGCGAGCGGCGCAGTGCAGCGAAGAGCTCTCCGAATTCGCCGCTAGCTCCACGGTCCTTCTGAGCTGCGAGTAGCAGCGCTCGCAGTACACGGAGCTTCGCAAGGCCCGAAGACCCGGAGGGAAGTATCGCACACGAAAATGTGCCAGGACAGAGACGTGTTCTACGTTGTCCCTTCTCGTCATGCAGTTTGTGCCTCTGCTGCTTGTGCTGTTAGGAATCGCTCCTTGAAAGACGAGCGAGAGCGTCCTTCCGGGTGCATTGCACTGAGTCGAGTGCTCGCTCGGGACTTTGCTCTCGGGGCCAAGGCAAGAGGGCGTGCTTGCCCGCAGAACTGAGAACACGCTGTTGGGCAGAGCTGCAACTGACCGCCGGAGTTCAGCTGTCGCCGGACGGCAGAAGGCGAAGAACGAAGCCGCTTGCGAGCGGCACAGTGCAGCGAAGAGCTCTCCGAATTCGCCGCTAGCTCCACGGTCCTTCTGAGCTGCGAGTAGCAGCGCTCGCAGTACACGGAGCTTCGCAAGGCCCGAAGACCCGGAGGGAAGTATCGCACACGAAAATGTGCCAGGACAGAGACGTGTTCTACGTTGTCCCTTCTCGTCATGCAGTTTGTGCCTCTGCTGCTTGTGCTGTTAGGAATCGCTCCTTGAAAGACGAGCGAGAGCGTCCTTCCGGGTGCATTGCACTGAGTCGAGTGCTCGCTCGGGACTTTGCTCCCGGGGCCAAGGCAAGAGGGCGTGCTTGCCCGCAGAACTGAGAACACGCTGTTGGGCAGAGCTGCAACTGACCGCCGGAGTTCAGCTGTCGCCGGACGGCAGAAGGCGAAGAACGAAGCCGCTTGCGAGCGGCGCAGTGCAGCGAAGAGCTCTCCGAATTCGCCGCTAGCTCCACGGTCCTTCTGAGCTGCGAGTAGCAGCGCTCGCAGTACACGGAGCTTCGCAAGGCCCGAAGACCCGGAGGGAAGTATCGCACACGAAAATGTGCCAGGACAGAGACGTGTTCTACGTTGTCCCTTCTCGTCATGCAGTTTGTGCCTCTGCTGCTTGTGCTGTTAGGAATCGCTCCTTGAAAGACGAGCGAGAGCGTCCTTCCGGGTGCATTGCACTGAGTCGAGTGCTCGCTCGGGACTTTGCTCCCGGGGCCAAGGCAAGAGGGCGTGCTTGCCCGCAGAACTGAGAACACGCTGTTGGGCAGAGCTGCAACTGACCGCCGGAGTTCAGCTCTCGCCGGACGGCAGAAGGCGAAGAACGAAGCCGCTTGCGAGCGGCGCAGTGCAGCGAAGAGCTCTCCGAATTCGCCGCTAGCTCCACGGTCCTTCTGAGCTGCGAGTAGCAGCGCTCGCAGTACACGGAGCTTCGCAAGGCCCGAAGACCCGGAGGGAAGTATCGCACACGAAAATGTGCCAGGACAGAGACGTGTTCTACGTTGTCCCTTCTCGTCATGCAGTTTGTGCCTCTGCTGCTTGTGCTGTTAGGAATCGCTCCTTGAAAGACGAGCGAGAGCGTCCTTCCGGGTGCATTGCACTGAGTCGAGTGCTCGCTCGGGACTTTGCTCTCGGGGCCAAGGCAAGAGGGCGTGCTTGCCCGCAGAACTGAGAACACGCTGTTGGGCAGAGCTGCAACTGACCGCCGGAGTTCAGCTGTCGCCGGACGGCAGAAGGCGAAGAACGAAGCCGCTTGCGAGCGGCGCAGTGCAGCGAAGAGCTCTCCGAATTCGCCGCTAGCTCCACGGTCCTTCTCAGCTGCGAGTAGCAGCGCTCGCAGTACACGGAGCTTCGCAAGGCCCGAAGACCCGGAGGGAAGTATCGCACACGAAAATGTGCCAGGACAGAGACGTGTTCTACGTTGTCCCTTCTCGTCATGCAGTTTGTGCCTCTGCTGCTTGTGCTGTTAGGAATCGCTCCTTGAAAGACGAGCGAGAGCGTCCTTCCGGGTGCATTGCACTGAGTCGAGTGCTCGCTCGGGACTTTGCTCTCGGGGCCAAGGCAAGAGGGCGTGCTTGCCCGCAGAACTGAGAACACGCTGTTGGGCAGAGCTGCAACTGACCGCCGGAGTTCAGCTGTCGCCGGACGGCAGAAGGCGAAGAACGAAGCCGCTTGCGAGCGGCGCAGTGCAGCGAAGAGCTCTCCGAATTCGCCGCTAGCTCCACGGTCCTTCTCAGCTGCGAGTAGCAGCGCTCGCAGTACACGGAGCTTCGCAAGGCCCGAAGACCCGGAGGGAAGTATCGCACACGAAAATGTGCCAGGACAGAGACGTGTTCTACGTTGTCCCTTCTCGTCATGCAGTTTGTGCCTCTGCTGCTTGTGCTGTTAGGAATCGCTCCTTGAAAGACGAGCGAGAGCGTCCTTCCGGGTGCATTGCACTGAGTCGAGTGCTCGCTCGGGACTTTGCTCTCGGGGCCAAGGCAAGAGGGCGTGCTTGCCCGCAGAACTGAGAACACGCTGTTGGGCAGAGCTGCAACTGACCGCCGGAGTTCAGCTGTCGCCGGACGGCAGAAGGCGAAGAACGAAGCCGCTTGCGAGCGGCGCAGTGCAGCGAAGAGCTCTCCGAATTCGCCGCTAGCTCCACGGTCCTTCTCAGCTGCGAGTAGCAGCGCTCGCAGTACACGGAGCTTCGCAAGGCCCGAAGACCCGGAGGGAAGTATGGCACACGGAAATGTGCCAGGACAGAGACGTGTTCTACGTTGTCCCTTCTCGTCATGCAGTTTGTGCCTCTGCTGCTTGTGCTGTTAGGAATCGCTCCTTGAAAGACGAGCGAGAGCGTCCTTCCGGGTGCATTGCACTGAGTCGAGTGCTCGCTCGGGACTTTGCTCTCGGGGCCAAGGCAAGAGGGCGTGCTTGCCCGCAGAACTGAGAACACGCTGTTGGGCAGAGCTGCAACTGACCGCCGGAGTTCAGCTCTCGCCGGACGGCAGAAGGCGAAGAACGAAGCCGCTTGCGAGCGGCGCAGTGCAGCGAAGAGCTCTCCGAATTCGCCGCTAGCTCCACGGTCCTTCTCAGCTGCGAGTAGCAGCGCTCGCAGTACACGGAGCTTCGCAAGGCCCGAAGACCCGGAGGGAAGTATCGCACACGAAAATGTGCCAGGACAGAGACGTGTTCTACGTTGTCCCTTCTCGTCATGCAGTTTGTGCCTCTGCTGCTTGTGCTGTTAGGAATCGCTCCTTGAAAGACGAGCGAGAGCGTCCTTCCGGGTGCATTGCACTGAGTCGAGTGCTCGCTCGGGACTTTGCTCTCGGGGCCAAGGCAAGAGGGCGTGCTTGCCCGCAGAACTGAGAACACGCTGTTGGGCAGAGCTGCAACTGACCGCCGGAGTTCAGCTGTCGCCGGACGGCAGAAGGCGAAGAACGAAGCCGCTTGCGAGCGGCGCAGTGCAGCGAAGAGCTCTCCGAATTCGCCGCTAGCTCCACGGTCCTTCTCAGCTGCGAGTAGCAGCGCTCGCAGTACACGGAGCTTCGCAAGGCCCGAAGACCCGGAGGGAAGTATCGCACACGAAAATGTGCCAGGACAGAGACGTGTTCTACGTTGTCCCTTCTCGTCATGCAGTTTGTGCCTCTGCTGCTTGTGCTGTTAGGAATCGCTCCTTGAAAGACGAGCGAGAGCGTCCTTCCGGGTGCATTGCACTGAGTCGAGTGCTCGCTCGGGACTTTGCTCCCGGGGCCAAGGCAAGAGGGCGTGCTTGCCCGCAGAACTGAGAACACGCTGTTGGGCAGAGCTGCAACTGACCGCCGGAGTTCAGCTGTCGCCGGACGGCAGAAGGCGAAGAACGAAGCCGCTTGCGAGCGGCGCAGTGCAGCGAAGAGCTCTCCGAATTCGCCGCTAGCTCCACGGTCCTTCTCAGCTGCGAGTAGCAGCGCTCGCAGTACACGGAGCTTCGCAAGGCCCGAAGACCCGGAGGGAAGTATCGCACACGAAAATGTGCCAGGACAGAGACGTGTTCTACGTTGTCCCTTCTCGTCATGCAGTTTGTGCCTCTGCTGCTTCTGCTGTTAGGAATCGCTCCTTGAAAGACGAGCGAGAGCGTCCTTCCGGGTGCATTGCACTGAGTCGAGTGCTCGCTCGGGACTTTGCTCTCGGGGCCAAGGCAAGAGGGCGTGCTTGCCCGCAGAACTGAGAACACGCTGTTGGGCAGAGCTGCAACTGACCGCCGGAGTTCAGCTCTCGCCGGACGGCAGAAGGCGAAGAACGAAGCCGCTTGCGAGCGGCGCAGTGCAGCGAAGAGCTCTCCGAATTCGCCGCTAGCTCCACGGTCCTTCTCAGCTGCGAGTAGCAGCGCTCGCAGTACACAGGGCTTCGCAAGGCCCGAAGACCCGGAGGGAAGTATCGCACACGAAAATGTGCCAGGACAGAGACGTGTTCTACGTTGTCCCTTCTCGTCATGCAGTTTGTGCCTCTGCTGCTTGTGCTGTTAGGAATCGCTCCTTGAAAGACGAGCGAGAGCGTCCTTCCGGGTGCATTGCACTGAGTCGAGTGCTCGCTCGGGACTTTGCTCTCGGGGCCAAGGCAAGAGGGCGTGCTTGCCCGCAGAACTGAGAACACGCTGTTGGGCAGAGCTGCAACTGACCGCCGGAGTTCAGCTCTCGCCGGACGGCAGAAGGCGAAGAACGAAGCCGCTTGCGAGCGGCGCAGTGCAGCGAAGAGCTCTCCGAATTCGCCGCTAGCTCCACGGTCCTTCTGAGCTGCGAGTAGCAGCGCTCGCAGTACACAGGGCTTCGCAAGGCCCGAAGACCCGGAGGGAAGTATGGCACACGGAAATGTGCCAGGACAGAGACGTGTTCTACGTTGTCCCTTCTCGTCATGCAGTTTGTGCCTCTGCTGCTTCTGCTGTTAGGAATCGCTCCTTGAAAGACGAGCGAGAGCGTCCTTCCGGGTGCATTGCACTGAGTCGAGTGCTCGCTCGGGACTTTGCTCTCGGGGCCAAGGCAAGAGGGCGTGCTTGCCCGCAGAACTGAGAACACGCTGTTGGGCAGAGCTGCAACTGACCGCCGGAGTTCAGCTGTCGCCGGACGGCAGAAGGCGAAGAACGAAGCCGCTTGCGAGCGGCGCAGTGCAGCGAAGAGCTCTCCGAATTCGCCGCTAGCTCCACGGTCCTTCTGAGCTGCGAGTAGCAGCGCTCGCAGTACACGGAGCTTCGCAAGGCCCGAAGACCCGGAGGGAAGTATCGCACACGAAAATGTGCCAGGACAGAGACGTGTTCTACGTTGTCCCTTCTCGTCATGCAGTTTGTGCCTCTGCTGCTTGTGCTGTTAGGAATCGCTCCTTGAAAGACGAGCGAGAGCGTCCTTCCGGGTGCATTGCACTGAGTCGAGTGCTCGCTCGGGACTTTGCTCTCGGGGCCAAGGCAAGAGGGCGTGCTTGCCCGCAGAACTGAGAACACGCTGTTGGGCAGAGCTGCAACTGACCGCCGGAGTTCAGCTGTCGCCGGACGGCAGAAGGCGAAGAACGAAGCCGCTTGCGAGCGGCGCAGTGCAGCGAAGAGCTCTCCGAATTCGCCGCTAGCTCCACGGTCCTTCTCAGCTGCGAGTAGCAGCGCTCGCAGTACACGGAGCTTCGCAAGGCCCGAAGACCCGGAGGGAAGTATCGCACACGAAAATGTGCCAGGACAGAGACGTGTTCTACGTTGTCCCTTCTCGTCATGCAGTTTGTGCCTCTGCTGCTTGTGCTGTTAGGAATCGCTCCTTGAAAGACGAGCGAGAGCGTCCTTCCGGGTGCATTGCACTGAGTCGAGTGCTCGCTCGGGACTTTGCTCCCGGGGCCAAGGCAAGAGGGCGTGCTTGCCCGCAGAACTGAGAACACGCTGTTGGGCAGAGCTGCAACTGACCGCCGGAGTTCAGCTGTCGCCGGACGGCAGAAGGCGAAGAACGAAGCCGCTTGCGAGCGGCGCAGTGCAGCGAAGAGCTCTCCGAATTCGCCGCTAGCTCCACGGTCCTTCTGAGCTGCGAGTAGCAGCGCTCGCAGTACACGGAGCTTCGCAAGGCCCGAAGACCCGGAGGGAAGTATCGCACACGAAAATGTGCCAGGACAGAGACGTGTTCTACGTTGTCCCTTCTCGTCATGCAGTTTGTGCCTCTGCTGCTTCTGCTGTTAGGAATCGCTCCTTGAAAGACGAGCGAGAGCGTCCTTCCGGGTGCATTGCACTGAGTCGAGTGCTCGCTCGGGACTTTGCTCCCGGGGCCAAGGCAAGAGGGCGTGCTTGCCCGCAGAACTGAGAACACGCTGTTGGGCAGAGCTGCAACTGACCGCCGGAGTTCAGCTGTCGCCGGACGGCAGAAGGCGAAGAACGAAGCCGCTTGCGAGCGGCGCAGTGCAGCGAAGAGCTCTCCGAATTCGCCGCTAGCTCCACGGTCCTTCTCAGCTGCGAGTAGCAGCGCTCGCAGTACACGGAGCTTCGCAAGGCCCGAAGACCCGGAGGGAAGTTTCGCACACGAAAATGTGCCAGGACAGAGACGTGTTCTACGTTGTCCCTTCTCGTCATGCAGTTTGTGCCTCTGCTGCTTGTGCTGTTAGGAATCGCTCCTTGAAAGACGAGCGAGAGCGTCCTTCCGGGTGCATTGCACTGAGTCGAGTGCTCGCTCGGGACTTTGCTCCCGGGGCCAAGGCAAGAGGGCGTGCTTGCCCGCAGAACTGAGAACACGCTGTTGGGCAGAGCTGCAACTGACCGCCGGAGTTCAGCTGTCGCCGGACGGCAGAAGGCGAAGAACGAAGCCGCTTGCGAGCGGCGCAGTGCAGCGAAGAGCTCTCCGAATTCGCCGCTAGCTCCACGGTCCTTCTCAGCTGCGAGTAGCAGCGCTCGCAGTACACGGAGCTTCGCAAGGCCCGAAGACCCGGAGGGAAGTATCGCACACGAAAATGTGCCAGGACAGAGACGTGTTCTACGTTGTCCCTTCTCGTCATGCAGTTTGTGCCTCTGCTGCTTGTGCTGTTAGGAATCGCTCCTTGAAAGACGAGCGAGAGCGTCCTTCCGGGTGCATTGCACTGAGTCGAGTGCTCGCTCGGGACTTTGCTCCCGGGGCCAAGGCAAGAGGGCGTGCTTGCCCGCAGAACTGAGAACACGCTGTTGGGCAGAGCTGCAACTGACCGCCGGAGTTCAGCTCTCGCCGGACGGCAGAAGGCGAAGAACGAAGCCGCTTGCGAGCGGCGCAGTGCAGCGAAGAGCTCTCCGAATTCGCCGCTAGCTCCACGGTCCTTCTGAGCTGCGAGTAGCAGCGCTCGCAGTACACGGAGCTTCGCAAGGCCCGAAGACCCGGAGGGAAGTATCGCACACGGAAATGTGCCAGGACAGAGACGTGTTCTACGTTGTCCCTTCTCGTCATGCAGTTTGTGCCTCTGCTGCTTGTGCTGTTAGGAATCGCTCCTTGAAAGACGAGCGAGAGCGTCCTTCCGGGTGCATTGCACTGAGTCGAGTGCTCGCTCGGGACTTTGCTCTCGGGGCCAAGGCAAGAGGGCGTGCTTGCCCGCAGAACTGAGAACACGCTGTTGGGCAGAGCTGCAACTGACCGCCGGAGTTCAGCTGTCGCCGGACGGCAGAAGGCGAAGAACGAAGCCGCTTGCGAGCGGCGCAGTGCAGCGAAGAGCTCTCCGAATTCGCCGCTAGCTCCACGGTCCTTCTGAGCTGCGAGTAGCAGCGCTCGCAGTACACGGAGCTTCGCAAGGCCCGAAGACCCGGAGGGAAGTATCGCACACGAAAATGTGCCAGGACAGAGACGTGTTCTACGTTGTCCCTTCTCGTCATGCAGTTTGTGCCTCTGCTGCTTGTGCTGTTAGGAATCGCTCCTTGAAAGACGAGCGAGAGCGTCCTTCCGGGTGCATTGCACTGAGTCGAGTGCTCGCTCGGGACTTTGCTCTCGGGGCCAAGGCAAGAGGGCGTGCTTGCCCGCAGAACTGAGAACACGCTGTTGGGCAGAGCTGCAACTGACCGCCGGAGTTCAGCTGTCGCCGGACGGCAGAAGGCGAAGAACGAAGCCGCTTGCGAGCGGCGCAGTGCAGCGAAGAGCTCTCCGAATTCGCCGCTAGCTCCACGGTCCTTCTGAGCTGCGAGTAGCAGCGCTCGCAGTACACAGGGCTTCGCAAGGCCCGAAGACCCGGAGGGAAGTATCGCACACGAAAATGTGCCAGGACAGAGACGTGTTCTACGTTGTCCCTTCTCGTCATGCAGTTTGTGCCTCTGCTGCTTCTGCTGTTAGGAATCGCTCCTTGAAAGACGAGCGAGAGCGTCCTTCCGGGTGCATTGCACTGAGTCGAGTGCTCGCTCGGGACTTTGCTCTCGGGGCCAAGGCAAGAGGGCGTGCTTGCCCGCAGAACTGAGAACACGCTGTTGGGCAGAGCTGCAACTGACCGCCGGAGTTCAGCTGTCGCCGGACGGCAGAAGGCGAAGAACGAAGCCGCTTGCGAGCGGCGCAGTGCAGCGAAGAGCTCTCCGAATTCGCCGCTAGCTCCACGGTCCTTCTGAGCTGCGAGTAGCAGCGCTCGCAGTACACGGAGCTTCGCAAGGCCCGAAGACCCGGAGGGAAGTATCGCACACGAAAATGTGCCAGGACAGAGACGTGTTCTACGTTGTCCCTTCTCGTCATGCAGTTTGTGCCTCTGCTGCTTGTGCTGTTAGGAATCGCTCCTTGAAAGACGAGCGAGAGCGTCCTTCCGGGTGCATTGCACTGAGTCGAGTGCTCGCTCGGGACTTTGCTCTCGGGGCCAAGGCAAGAGGGCGTGCTTGCCCGCAGAACTGAGAACACGCTGTTGGGCAGAGCTGCAACTGACCGCCGGAGTTCAGCTGTCGCCGGACGGCAGAAGGCGAAGAACGAAGCCGCTTGCGAGCGGCGCAGTGCAGCGAAGAGCTCTCCGAATTCGCCGCTAGCTCCACGGTCCTTCTCAGCTGCGAGTAGCAGCGCTCGCAGTACACGGAGCTTCGCAAGGCCCGAAGACCCGGAGGGAAGTATCGCACACGAAAATGTGCCAGGACAGAGACGTGTTCTACGTTGTCCCTTCTCGTCATGCAGTTTGTGCCTCTGCTGCTTGTGCTGTTAGGAATCGCTCCTTGAAAGACGAGCGAGAGCGTCCTTCCGGGTGCATTGCACTGAGTCGAGTGCTCGCTCGGGACTTTGCTCCCGGGGCCAAGGCAAGAGGGCGTGCTTGCCCGCAGAACTGAGAACACGCTGTTGGGCAGAGCTGCAACTGACCGCCGGAGTTCAGCTGTCGCCGGACGGCAGAAGGCGAAGAACGAAGCCGCTTGCGAGCGGCGCAGTGCAGCGAAGAGCTCTCCGAATTCGCCGCTAGCTCCACGGTCCTTCTCAGCTGCGAGTAGCAGCGCTCGCAGTACACGGAGCTTCGCAAGGCCCGAAGACCCGGAGGGAAGTATCGCACACGAAAATGTGCCAGGACAGAGACGTGTTCTACGTTGTCCCTTCTCGTCATGCAGTTTGTGCCTCTGCTGCTTCTGCTGTTAGGAATCGCTCCTTGAAAGACGAGCGAGAGCGTCCTTCCGGGTGCATTGCACTGAGTCGAGTGCTCGCTCGGGACTTTGCTCCCGGGGCCAAGGCAAGAGGGCGTGCTTGCCCGCAGAACTGAGAACACGCTGTTGGGCAGAGCTGCAACTGACCGCCGGAGTTCAGCTGTCGCCGGACGGCAGAAGGCGAAGAACGAAGCCGCTTGCGAGCGGCGCAGTGCAGCGAAGAGCTCTCCGAATTCGCCGCTAGCTCCACGGTCCTTCTCAGCTGCGAGTAGCAGCGCTCGCAGTACACGGAGCTTCGCAAGGCCCGAAGACCCGGAGGGAAGTTTCGCACACGAAAATGTGCCAGGACAGAGACGTGTTCTACGTTGTCCCTTCTCGTCATGCAGTTTGTGCCTCTGCTGCTTGTGCTGTTAGGAATCGCTCCTTGAAAGACGAGCGAGAGCGTCCTTCCGGGTGCATTGCACTGAGTCGAGTGCTCGCTCGGGACTTTGCTCCCGGGGCCAAGGCAAGAGGGCGTGCTTGCCCGCAGAACTGAGAACACGCTGTTGGGCAGAGCTGCAACTGACCGCCGGAGTTCAGCTCTCGCCGGACGGCAGAAGGCGAAGAACGAAGCCGCTTGCGAGCGGCGCAGTGCAGCGAAGAGCTCTCCGAATTCGCCGCTAGCTCCACGGTCCTTCTGAGCTGCGAGTAGCAGCGCTCGCAGTACACGGAGCTTCGCAAGGCCCGAAGACCCGGAGGGAAGTATCGCACACGAAAATGTGCCAGGACAGAGACGTGTTCTACGTTGTCCCTTCTCGTCATGCAGTTTGTGCCTCTGCTGCTTGTGCTGTTAGGAATCGCTCCTTGAAAGACGAGCGAGAGCGTCCTTCCGGGTGCATTGCACTGAGTCGAGTGCTCGCTCGGGACTTTGCTCCCGGGGCCAAGGCAAGAGGGCGTGCTTGCCCGCAGAACTGAGAACACGCTGTTGGGCAGAGCTGCAACTGACCGCCGGAGTTCAGCTGTCGCCGGACGGCAGAAGGCGAAGAACGAAGCCGCTTGCGAGCGGCGCAGTGCAGCGAAGAGCTCTCCGAATTCGCCGCTAGCTCCACGGTCCTTCTGAGCTGCGAGTAGCAGCGCTCGCAGTACACGGAGCTTCGCAAGGCCCGAAGACCCGGAGGGAAGTATCGCACACGAAAATGTGCCAGGACAGAGACGTGTTCTACGTTGTCCCTTCTCGTCATGCAGTTTGTGCCTCTGCTGCTTGTGCTGTTAGGAATCGCTCCTTGAAAGACGAGCGAGAGCGTCCTTCCGGGTGCATTGCACTGAGTCGAGTGCTCGCTCGGGACTTTGCTCCCGGGGCCAAGGCAAGAGGGCGTGCTTGCCCGCAGAACTGAGAACACGCTGTTGGGCAGAGCTGCAACTGACCGCCGGAGTTCAGCTCTCGCCGGACGGCAGAAGGCGAAGAACGAAGCCGCTTGCGAGCGGCGCAGTGCAGCGAAGAGCTCTCCGAATTCGCCGCTAGCTCCACGGTCCTTCTGAGCTGCGAGTAGCAGCGCTCGCAGTACACGGAGCTTCGCAAGGCCCGAAGACCCGGAGGGAAGTATCGCACACGAAAATGTGCCAGGACAGAGACGTGTTCTACGTTGTCCCTTCTCGTCATGCAGTTTGTGCCTCTGCTGCTTGTGCTGTTAGGAATCGCTCCTTGAAAGACGAGCGAGAGCGTCCTTCCGGGTGCATTGCACTGAGTCGAGTGCTCGCTCGGGACTTTGCTCTCGGGGCCAAGGCAAGAGGGCGTGCTTGCCCGCAGAACTGAGAACACGCTGTTGGGCAGAGCTGCAACTGACCGCCGGAGTTCAGCTGTCGCCGGACGGCAGAAGGCGAAGAACGAAGCCGCTTGCGAGCGGCGCAGTGCAGCGAAGAGCTCTCCGAATTCGCCGCTAGCTCCACGGTCCTTCTCAGCTGCGAGTAGCAGCGCTCGCAGTACACGGAGCTTCGCAAGGCCCGAAGACCCGGAGGGAAGTATCGCACACGAAAATGTGCCAGGACAGAGACGTGTTCTACGTTGTCCCTTCTCGTCATGCAGTTTGTGCCTCTGCTGCTTGTGCTGTTAGGAATCGCTCCTTGAAAGACGAGCGAGAGCGTCCTTCCGGGTGCATTGCACTGAGTCGAGTGCTCGCTCGGGACTTTGCTCTCGGGGCCAAGGCAAGAGGGCGTGCTTGCCCGCAGAACTGAGAACACGCTGTTGGGCAGAGCTGCAACTGACCGCCGGAGTTCAGCTGTCGCCGGACGGCAGAAGGCGAAGAACGAAGCCGCTTGCGAGCGGCGCAGTGCAGCGAAGAGCTCTCCGAATTCGCCGCTAGCTCCACGGTCCTTCTCAGCTGCGAGTAGCAGCGCTCGCAGTACACGGAGCTTCGCAAGGCCCGAAGACCCGGAGGGAAGTATCGCACACGAAAATGTGCCAGGACAGAGACGTGTTCTACGTTGTCCCTTCTCGTCATGCAGTTTGTGCCTCTGCTGCTTGTGCTGTTAGGAATCGCTCCTTGAAAGACGAGCGAGAGCGTCCTTCCGGGTGCATTGCACTGAGTCGAGTGCTCGCTCGGGACTTTGCTCTCGGGGCCAAGGCAAGAGGGCGTGCTTGCCCGCAGAACTGAGAACACGCTGTTGGGCAGAGCTGCAACTGACCGCCGGAGTTCAGCTGTCGCCGGACGGCAGAAGGCGAAGAACGAAGCCGCTTGCGAGCGGCGCAGTGCAGCGAAGAGCTCTCCGAATTCGCCGCTAGCTCCACGGTCCTTCTCAGCTGCGAGTAGCAGCGCTCGCAGTACACGGAGCTTCGCAAGGCCCGAAGACCCGGAGGGAAGTATGGCACACGGAAATGTGCCAGGACAGAGACGTGTTCTACGTTGTCCCTTCTCGTCATGCAGTTTGTGCCTCTGCTGCTTGTGCTGTTAGGAATCGCTCCTTGAAAGACGAGCGAGAGCGTCCTTCCGGGTGCATTGCACTGAGTCGAGTGCTCGCTCGGGACTTTGCTCTCGGGGCCAAGGCAAGAGGGCGTGCTTGCCCGCAGAACTGAGAACACGCTGTTGGGCAGAGCTGCAACTGACCGCCGGAGTTCAGCTCTCGCCGGACGGCAGAAGGCGAAGAACGAAGCCGCTTGCGAGCGGCGCAGTGCAGCGAAGAGCTCTCCGAATTCGCCGCTAGCTCCACGGTCCTTCTCAGCTGCGAGTAGCAGCGCTCGCAGTACACGGAGCTTCGCAAGGCCCGAAGACCCGGAGGGAAGTATCGCACACGAAAATGTGCCAGGACAGAGACGTGTTCTACGTTGTCCCTTCTCGTCATGCAGTTTGTGCCTCTGCTGCTTGTGCTGTTAGGAATCGCTCCTTGAAAGACGAGCGAGAGCGTCCTTCCGGGTGCATTGCACTGAGTCGAGTGCTCGCTCGGGACTTTGCTCTCGGGGCCAAGGCAAGAGGGCGTGCTTGCCCGCAGAACTGAGAACACGCTGTTGGGCAGAGCTGCAACTGACCGCCGGAGTTCAGCTGTCGCCGGACGGCAGAAGGCGAAGAACGAAGCCGCTTGCGAGCGGCGCAGTGCAGCGAAGAGCTCTCCGAATTCGCCGCTAGCTCCACGGTCCTTCTCAGCTGCGAGTAGCAGCGCTCGCAGTACACGGAGCTTCGCAAGGCCCGAAGACCCGGAGGGAAGTATCGCACACGAAAATGTGCCAGGACAGAGACGTGTTCTACGTTGTCCCTTCTCGTCATGCAGTTTGTGCCTCTGCTGCTTCTGCTGTTAGGAATCGCTCCTTGAAAGACGAGCGAGAGCGTCCTTCCGGGTGCATTGCACTGAGTCGAGTGCTCGCTCGGGACTTTGCTCCCGGGGCCAAGGCAAGAGGGCGTGCTTGCCCGCAGAACTGAGAACACGCTGTTGGGCAGAGCTGCAACTGACCGCCGGAGTTCAGCTGTCGCCGGACGGCAGAAGGCGAAGAACGAAGCCGCTTGCGAGCGGCGCAGTGCAGCGAAGAGCTCTCCGAATTCGCCGCTAGCTCCACGGTCCTTCTCAGCTGCGAGTAGCAGCGCTCGCAGTACACGGAGCTTCGCAAGGCCCGAAGACCCGGAGGGAAGTATCGCACACGAAAATGTGCCAGGACAGAGACGTGTTCTACGTTGTCCCTTCTCGTCATGCAGTTTGTGCCTCTGCTGCTTGTGCTGTTAGGAATCGCTCCTTGAAAGACGAGCGAGAGCGTCCTTCCGGGTGCATTGCACTGAGTCGAGTGCTCGCTCGGGACTTTGCTCCCGGGGCCAAGGCAAGAGGGCGTGCTTGCCCGCAGAACTGAGAACACGCTGTTGGGCAGAGCTGCAACTGACCGCCGGAGTTCAGCTGTCGCCGGACGGCAGAAGGCGAAGAACGAAGCCGCTTGCGAGCGGCGCAGTGCAGCGAAGAGCTCTCCGAATTCGCCGCTAGCTCCACGGTCCTTCTCAGCTGCGAGTAGCAGCGCTCGCAGTACACGGAGCTTCGCAAGGCCCGAAGACCCGGAGGGAAGTATCGCACACGAAAATGTGCCAGGACAGAGACGTGTTCTACGTTGTCCCTTCTCGTCATGCAGTTTGTGCCTCTGCTGCTTGTGCTGTTAGGAATCGCTCCTTGAAAGACGAGCGAGAGCGTCCTTCCGGGTGCATTGCACTGAGTCGAGTGCTCGCTCGGGACTTTGCTCTCGGGGCCAAGGCAAGAGGGCGTGCTTGCCCGCAGAACTGAGAACACGCTGTTGGGCAGAGCTGCAACTGACCGCCGGAGTTCAGCTGTCGCCGGACGGCAGAAGGCGAAGAACGAAGCCGCTTGCGAGCGGCGCAGTGCAGCGAAGAGCTCTCCGAATTCGCCGCTAGCTCCACGGTCCTTCTCAGCTGCGAGTAGCAGCGCTCGCAGTACACGGAGCTTCGCAAGGCCCGAAGACCCGGAGGGAAGTATCGCACACGAAAATGTGCCAGGACAGAGACGTGTTCTACGTTGTCCCTTCTCGTCATGCAGTTTGTGCCTCTGCTGCTTGTGCTGTTAGGAATCGCTCCTTGAAAGACGAGCGAGAGCGTCCTTCCGGGTGCATTGCACTGAGTCGAGTGCTCGCTCGGGACTTTGCTCCCGGGGCCAAGGCAAGAGGGCGTGCTTGCCCGCAGAACTGAGAACACGCTGTTGGGCAGAGCTGCAACTGACCGCCGGAGTTCAGCTGTCGCCGGACGGCAGAAGGCGAAGAACGAAGCCGCTTGCGAGCGGCGCAGTGCAGCGAAGAGCTCTCCGAATTCGCCGCTAGCTCCACGGTCCTTCTCAGCTGCGAGTAGCAGCGCTCGCAGTACACGGAGCTTCGCAAGGCCCGAAGACCCGGAGGGAAGTATCGCACACGAAAATGTGCCAGGACAGAGACGTGTTCTACGTTGTCCCTTCTCGTCATGCAGTTTGTGCCTCTGCTGCTTCTGCTGTTAGGAATCGCTCCTTGAAAGACGAGCGAGAGCGTCCTTCCGGGTGCATTGCACTGAGTCGAGTGCTCGCTCGGGACTTTGCTCTCGGGGCCAAGGCAAGAGGGCGTGCTTGCCCGCAGAACTGAGAACACGCTGTTGGGCAGAGCTGCAACTGACCGCCGGAGTTCAGCTCTCGCCGGACGGCAGAAGGCGAAGAACGAAGCCGCTTGCGAGCGGCGCAGTGCAGCGAAGAGCTCTCCGAATTCGCCGCTAGCTCCACGGTCCTTCTCAGCTGCGAGTAGCAGCGCTCGCAGTACACAGGGCTTCGCAAGGCCCGAAGACCCGGAGGGAAGTATCGCACACGAAAATGTGCCAGGACAGAGACGTGTTCTACGTTGTCCCTTCTCGTCATGCAGTTTGTGCCTCTGCTGCTTGTGCTGTTAGGAATCGCTCCTTGAAAGACGAGCGAGAGCGTCCTTCCGGGTGCATTGCACTGAGTCGAGTGCTCGCTCGGGACTTTGCTCTCGGGGCCAAGGCAAGAGGGCGTGCTTGCCCGCAGAACTGAGAACACGCTGTTGGGCAGAGCTGCAACTGACCGCCGGAGTTCAGCTGTCGCCGGACGGCAGAAGGCGAAGAACGAAGCCGCTTGCGAGCGGCGCAGTGCAGCGAAGAGCTCTCCGAATTCGCCGCTAGCTCCACGGTCCTTCTCAGCTGCGAGTAGCAGCGCTCGCAGTACACGGAGCTTCGCAAGGCCCGAAGACCCGGAGGGAAGTTTCGCACACGAAAATGTGCCAGGACAGAGACGTGTTCTACGTTGTCCCTTCTCGTCATGCAGTTTGTGCCTCTGCTGCTTCTGCTGTTAGGAATCGCTCCTTGAAAGACGAGCGAGAGCGCCCTTCCGGGTGCATTGCACTGAGTCGAGTGCTCGCTCGGGACTTTGCTCTCGGGGCCAAGGCAAGAGGGCGTGCTTGCCCGCAGAACTGAGAACACGCTGTTGGGCAGAGCTGCAACTGACCGCCGGAGTTCAGCTGTCGCCGGACGGCAGAAGGCGAAGAACGAAGCCGCTTGCGAGCGGCGCAGTGCAGCGAAGAGCTCTCCGAATTCGCCGCTAGCTCCACGGTCCTTCTCAGCTGCGAGTAGCAGCGCTCGCAGTACACGGAGCTTCGCAAGGCCCGAAGACCCGGAGGGAAGTATGGCACACGGAAATGTGCCAGGACAGAGACGTGTTCTACGTTGTCCCTTCTCGTCATGCAGTTTGTGCCTCTGCTGCTTCTGCTGTTAGGAATCGCTCCTTGAAAGACGAGCGAGAGCGTCCTTCCGGGTGCATTGCACTGAGTCGAGTGCTCGCTCGGGACTTTGCTCTCGGGGCCAAGGCAAGAGGGCGTGCTTGCCCGCAGAACTGAGAACACGCTGTTGGGCAGAGCTGCAACTGACCGCCGGAGTTCAGCTGTCGCCGGACGGCAGAAGGCGAAGAACGAAGCCGCTTGCGAGCGGCGCAGTGCAGCGAAGAGCTCTCCGAATTCGCCGCTAGCTCCACGGTCCTTCTGAGCTGCGAGTAGCAGCGCTCGCAGTACACGGAGCTTCGCAAGGCCCGAAGACCCGGAGGGAAGTATCGCACACGAAAATGTGCCAGGACAGAGACGTGTTCTACGTTGTCCCTTCTCGTCATGCAGTTTGTGCCTCTGCTGCTTGTGCTGTTAGGAATCGCTCCTTGAAAGACGAGCGAGAGCGTCCTTCCGGGTGCATTGCACTGAGTCGAGTGCTCGCTCGGGACTTTGCTCTCGGGGCCAAGGCAAGAGGGCGTGCTTGCCCGCAGAACTGAGAACACGCTGTTGGGCAGAGCTGCAACTGACCGCCGGAGTTCAGCTGTCGCCGGACGGCAGAAGGCGAAGAACGAAGCCGCTTGCGAGCGGCGCAGTGCAGCGAAGAGCTCTCCGAATTCGCCGCTAGCTCCACGGTCCTTCTCAGCTGCGAGTAGCAGCGCTCGCAGTACACGGAGCTTCGCAAGGCCCGAAGACCCGGAGGGAAGTATCGCACACGAAAATGTGCCAGGACAGAGACGTGTTCTACGTTGTCCCTTCTCGTCATGCAGTTTGTGCCTCTGCTGCTTGTGCTGTTAGGAATCGCTCCTTGAAAGACGAGCGAGAGCGTCCTTCCGGGTGCATTGCACTGAGTCGAGTGCTCGCTCGGGACTTTGCTCCCGGGGCCAAGGCAAGAGGGCGTGCTTGCCCGCAGAACTGAGAACACGCTGTTGGGCAGAGCTGCAACTGACCGCCGGAGTTCAGCTGTCGCCGGACGGCAGAAGGCGAAGAACGAAGCCGCTTGCGAGCGGCGCAGTGCAGCGAAGAGCTCTCCGAATTCGCCGCTAGCTCCACGGTCCTTCTCAGCTGCGAGTAGCAGCGCTCGCAGTACACGGAGCTTCGCAAGGCCCGAAGACCCGGAGGGAAGTTTCGCACACGAAAATGTGCCAGGACAGAGACGTGTTCTACGTTGTCCCTTCTCGTCATGCAGTTTGTGCCTCTGCTGCTTGTGCTGTTAGGAATCGCTCCTTGAAAGACGAGCGAGAGCGTCCTTCCGGGTGCATTGCACTGAGTCGAGTGCTCGCTCGGGACTTTGCTCCCGGGGCCAAGGCAAGAGGGCGTGCTTGCCCGCAGAACTGAGAACACGCTGTTGGGCAGAGCTGCAACTGACCGCCGGAGTTCAGCTGTCGCCGGACGGCAGAAGGCGAAGAACGAAGCCGCTTGCGAGCGGCGCAGTGCAGCGAAGAGCTCTCCGAATTCGCCGCTAGCTCCACGGTCCTTCTCAGCTGCGAGTAGCAGCGCTCGCAGTACACGGAGCTTCGCAAGGCCCGAAGACCCGGAGGGAAGTATCGCACACGAAAATGTGCCAGGACAGAGACGTGTTCTACGTTGTCCCTTCTCGTCATGCAGTTTGTGCCTCTGCTGCTTGTGCTGTTAGGAATCGCTCCTTGAAAGACGAGCGAGAGCGTCCTTCCGGGTGCATTGCACTGAGTCGAGTGCTCGCTCGGGACTTTGCTCCCGGGGCCAAGGCAAGAGGGCGTGCTTGCCCGCAGAACTGAGAACACGCTGTTGGGCAGAGCTGCAACTGACCGCCGGAGTTCAGCTGTCGCCGGACGGCAGAAGGCGAAGAACGAAGCCGCTTGCGAGCGGCGCAGTGCAGCGAAGAGCTCTCCGAATTCGCCGCTAGCTCCACGGTCCTTCTCAGCTGCGAGTAGCAGCGCTCGCAGTACACGGAGCTTCGCAAGGCCCGAAGACCCGGAGGGAAGTATCGCACACGAAAATGTGCCAGGACAGAGACGTGTTCTACGTTGTCCCTTCTCGTCATGCAGTTTGTGCCTCTGCTGCTTGTGCTGTTAGGAATCGCTCCTTGAAAGACGAGCGAGAGCGTCCTTCCGGGTGCATTGCACTGAGTCGAGTGCTCGCTCGGGACTTTGCTCTCGGGGCCAAGGCAAGAGGGCGTGCTTGCCCGCAGAACTGAGAACACGCTGTTGGGCAGAGCTGCAACTGACCGCCGGAGTTCAGCTCTCGCCGGACGGCAGAAGGCGAAGAACGAAGCCGCTTGCGAGCGGCGCAGTGCAGCGAAGAGCTCTCCGAATTCGCCGCTAGCTCCACGGTCCTTCTCAGCTGCGAGTAGCAGCGCTCGCAGTACACGGAGCTTCGCAAGGCCCGAAGACCCGGAGGGAAGTATGGCACACGGAAATGTGCCAGGACAGAGACGTGTTCTACGTTGTCCCTTCTCGTCATGCAGTTTGTGCCTCTGCTGCTTGTGCTGTTAGGAATCGCTCCTTGAAAGACGAGCGAGAGCGTCCTTCCGGGTGCATTGCACTGAGTCGAGTGCTCGCTCGGGACTTTGCTCTCGGGGCCAAGGCAAGAGGGCGTGCTTGCCCGCAGAACTGAGAACACGCTGTTGGGCAGAGCTGCAACTGACCGCCGGAGTTCAGCTCTCGCCGGACGGCAGAAGGCGAAGAACGAAGCCGCTTGCGAGCGGCGCAGTGCAGCGAAGAGCTCTCCGAATTCGCCGCTAGCTCCACGGTCCTTCTCAGCTGCGAGTAGCAGCGCTCGCAGTACACGGAGCTTCGCAAGGCCCGAAGACCCGGAGGGAAGTATCGCACACGAAAATGTGCCAGGACAGAGACGTGTTCTACGTTGTCCCTTCTCGTCATGCAGTTTGTGCCTCTGCTGCTTGTGCTGTTAGGAATCGCTCCTTGAAAGACGAGCGAGAGCGTCCTTCCGGGTGCATTGCACTGAGTCGAGTGCTCGCTCGGGACTTTGCTCTCGGGGCCAAGGCAAGAGGGCGTGCTTGCCCGCAGAACTGAGAACACGCTGTTGGGCAGAGCTGCAACTGACCGCCGGAGTTCAGCTGTCGCCGGACGGCAGAAGGCGAAGAACGAAGCCGCTTGCGAGCGGCGCAGTGCAGCGAAGAGCTCTCCGAATTCGCCGCTAGCTCCACGGTCCTTCTCAGCTGCGAGTAGCAGCGCTCGCAGTACACGGAGCTTCGCAAGGCCCGAAGACCCGGAGGGAAGTATCGCACACGAAAATGTGCCAGGACAGAGACGTGTTCTACGTTGTCCCTTCTCGTCATGCAGTTTGTGCCTCTGCTGCTTCTGCTGTTAGGAATCGCTCCTTGAAAGACGAGCGAGAGCGTCCTTCCGGGTGCATTGCACTGAGTCGAGTGCTCGCTCGGGACTTTGCTCCCGGGGCCAAGGCAAGAGGGCGTGCTTGCCCGCAGAACTGAGAACACGCTGTTGGGCAGAGCTGCAACTGACCGCCGGAGTTCAGCTGTCGCCGGACGGCAGAAGGCGAAGAACGAAGCCGCTTGCGAGCGGCGCAGTGCAGCGAAGAGCTCTCCGAATTCGCCGCTAGCTCCACGGTCCTTCTCAGCTGCGAGTAGCAGCGCTCGCAGTACACGGAGCTTCGCAAGGCCCGAAGACCCGGAGGGAAGTATCGCACACGAAAATGTGCCAGGACAGAGACGTGTTCTACGTTGTCCCTTCTCGTCATGCAGTTTGTGCCTCTGCTGCTTGTGCTGTTAGGAATCGCTCCTTGAAAGACGAGCGAGAGCGTCCTTCCGGGTGCATTGCACTGAGTCGAGTGCTCGCTCGGGACTTTGCTCCCGGGGCCAAGGCAAGAGGGCGTGCTTGCCCGCAGAACTGAGAACACGCTGTTGGGCAGAGCTGCAACTGACCGCCGGAGTTCAGCTGTCGCCGGACGGCAGAAGGCGAAGAACGAAGCCGCTTGCGAGCGGCGCAGTGCAGCGAAGAGCTCTCCGAATTCGCCGCTAGCTCCACGGTCCTTCTCAGCTGCGAGTAGCAGCGCTCGCAGTACACGGAGCTTCGCAAGGCCCGAAGACCCGGAGGGAAGTATCGCACACGAAAATGTGCCAGGACAGAGACGTGTTCTACGTTGTCCCTTCTCGTCATGCAGTTTGTGCCTCTGCTGCTTGTGCTGTTAGGAATCGCTCCTTGAAAGACGAGCGAGAGCGTCCTTCCGGGTGCATTGCACTGAGTCGAGTGCTCGCTCGGGACTTTGCTCTCGGGGCCAAGGCAAGAGGGCGTGCTTGCCCGCAGAACTGAGAACACGCTGTTGGGCAGAGCTGCAACTGACCGCCGGAGTTCAGCTCTCGCCGGACGGCAGAAGGCGAAGAACGAAGCCGCTTGCGAGCGGCGCAGTGCAGCGAAGAGCTCTCCGAATTCGCCGCTAGCTCCACGGTCCTTCTCAGCTGCGAGTAGCAGCGCTCGCAGTACACGGAGCTTCGCAAGGCCCGAAGACCCGGAGGGAAGTTTCGCACACGAAAATGTGCCAGGACAGAGACGTGTTCTACGTTGTCCCTTCTCGTCATGCAGTTTGTGCCTCTGCTGCTTGTGCTGTTAGGAATCGCTCCTTGAAAGACGAGCGAGAGCGTCCTTCCGGGTGCATTGCACTGAGTCGAGTGCTCGCTCGGGACTTTGCTCCCGGGGCCAAGGCAAGAGGGCGTGCTTGCCCGCAGAACTGAGAACACGCTGTTGGGCAGAGCTGCAACTGACCGCCGGAGTTCAGCTGTCGCCGGACGGCAGAAGGCGAAGAACGAAGCCGCTTGCGAGCGGCGCAGTGCAGCGAAGAGCTCTCCGAATTCGCCGCTAGCTCCACGGTCCTTCTCAGCTGCGAGTAGCAGCGCTCGCAGTACACGGAGCTTCGCAAGGCCCGAAGACCCGGAGGGAAGTTTCGCACACGAAAATGTGCCAGGACAGAGAGGTGTTCTACGTTGTCCCTTCTCGTCATGCAGTTTGTGCCTCTGCTGCTTGTGCTGTTAGGAATCGCTCCTTGAAAGACGAGCGAGAGCGTCCTTCCGGGTGCATTGCACTGAGTCGAGTGCTCGCTCGGGACTTTGCTCCCGGGGCCAAGGCAAGAGGGCGTGCTTGCCCGCAGAACTGAGAACACGCTGTTGGGCAGAGCTGCAACTGACCGCCGGAGTTCAGCTCTCGCCGGACGGCAGAAGGCGAAGAACGAAGCCGCTTGCGAGCGGCGCAGTGCAGCGAAGAGCTCTCCGAATTCGCCGCTAGCTCCACGGTCCTTCTGAGCTGCGAGTAGCAGCGCTCGCAGTACACGGAGCTTCGCAAGGCCCGAAGACCCGGAGGGAAGTATCGCACACGAAAATGTGCCAGGACAGAGACGTGTTCTACGTTGTCCCTTCTCGTCATGCAGTTTGTGCCTCTGCTGCTTGTGCTGTTAGGAATCGCTCCTTGAAAGACGAGCGAGAGCGTCCTTCCGGGTGCATTGCACTGAGTCGAGTGCTCGCTCGGGACTTTGCTCCCGGGGCCAAGGCAAGAGGGCGTGCTTGCCCGCAGAACTGAGAACACGCTGTTGGGCAGAGCTGCAACTGACCGCCGGAGTTCAGCTGTCGCCGGACGGCAGAAGGCGAAGAACGAAGCCGCTTGCGAGCGGCGCAGTGCAGCGAAGAGCTCTCCGAATTCGCCGCTAGCTCCACGGTCCTTCTGAGCTGCGAGTAGCAGCGCTCGCAGTACACGGAGCTTCGCAAGGCCCGAAGACCCGGAGGGAAGTATCGCACACGAAAATGTGCCAGGACAGAGACGTGTTCTACGTTGTCCCTTCTCGTCATGCAGTTTGTGCCTCTGCTGCTTGTGCTGTTAGGAATCGCTCCTTGAAAGACGAGCGAGAGCGTCCTTCCGGGTGCATTGCACTGAGTCGAGTGCTCGCTCGGGACTTTGCTCCCGGGGCCAAGGCAAGAGGGCGTGCTTGCCCGCAGAACTGAGAACACGCTGTTGGGCAGAGCTGCAACTGACCGCCGGAGTTCAGCTCTCGCCGGACGGCAGAAGGCGAAGAACGAAGCCGCTTGCGAGCGGCGCAGTGCAGCGAAGAGCTCTCCGAATTCGCCGCTAGCTCCACGGTCCTTCTGAGCTGCGAGTAGCAGCGCTCGCAGTACACGGAGCTTCGCAAGGCCCGAAGACCCGGAGGGAAGTATCGCACACGAAAATGTGCCAGGACAGAGACGTGTTCTACGTTGTCCCTTCTCGTCATGCAGTTTGTGCCTCTGCTGCTTGTGCTGTTAGGAATCGCTCCTTGAAAGACGAGCGAGAGCGTCCTTCCGGGTGCATTGCACTGAGTCGAGTGCTCGCTCGGGACTTTGCTCTCGGGGCCAAGGCAAGAGGGCGTGCTTGCCCGCAGAACTGAGAACACGCTGTTGGGCAGAGCTGCAACTGACCGCCGGAGTTCAGCTGTCGCCGGACGGCAGAAGGCGAAGAACGAAGCCGCTTGCGAGCGGCGCAGTGCAGCGAAGAGCTCTCCGAATTCGCCGCTAGCTCCACGGTCCTTCTCAGCTGCGAGTAGCAGCGCTCGCAGTACACGGAGCTTCGCAAGGCCCGAAGACCCGGAGGGAAGTATCGCACACGAAAATGTGCCAGGACAGAGACGTGTTCTACGTTGTCCCTTCTCGTCATGCAGTTTGTGCCTCTGCTGCTTGTGCTGTTAGGAATCGCTCCTTGAAAGACGAGCGAGAGCGTCCTTCCGGGTGCATTGCACTGAGTCGAGTGCTCGCTCGGGACTTTGCTCTCGGGGCCAAGGCAAGAGGGCGTGCTTGCCCGCAGAACTGAGAACACGCTGTTGGGCAGAGCTGCAACTGACCGCCGGAGTTCAGCTGTCGCCGGACGGCAGAAGGCGAAGAACGAAGCCGCTTGCGAGCGGCGCAGTGCAGCGAAGAGCTCTCCGAATTCGCCGCTAGCTCCACGGTCCTTCTCAGCTGCGAGTAGCAGCGCTCGCAGTACACGGAGCTTCGCAAGGCCCGAAGACCCGGAGGGAAGTATCGCACACGAAAATGTGCCAGGACAGAGACGTGTTCTACGTTGTCCCTTCTCGTCATGCAGTTTGTGCCTCTGCTGCTTGTGCTGTTAGGAATCGCTCCTTGAAAGACGAGCGAGAGCGTCCTTCCGGGTGCATTGCACTGAGTCGAGTGCTCGCTCGGGACTTTGCTCTCGGGGCCAAGGCAAGAGGGCGTGCTTGCCCGCAGAACTGAGAACACGCTGTTGGGCAGAGCTGCAACTGACCGCCGGAGTTCAGCTGTCGCCGGACGGCAGAAGGCGAAGAACGAAGCCGCTTGCGAGCGGCGCAGTGCAGCGAAGAGCTCTCCGAATTCGCCGCTAGCTCCACGGTCCTTCTCAGCTGCGAGTAGCAGCGCTCGCAGTACACGGAGCTTCGCAAGGCCCGAAGACCCGGAGGGAAGTATGGCACACGGAAATGTGCCAGGACAGAGACGTGTTCTACGTTGTCCCTTCTCGTCATGCAGTTTGTGCCTCTGCTGCTTGTGCTGTTAGGAATCGCTCCTTGAAAGACGAGCGAGAGCGTCCTTCCGGGTGCATTGCACTGAGTCGAGTGCTCGCTCGGGACTTTGCTCTCGGGGCCAAGGCAAGAGGGCGTGCTTGCCCGCAGAACTGAGAACACGCTGTTGGGCAGAGCTGCAACTGACCGCCGGAGTTCAGCTCTCGCCGGACGGCAGAAGGCGAAGAACGAAGCCGCTTGCGAGCGGCGCAGTGCAGCGAAGAGCTCTCCGAATTCGCCGCTAGCTCCACGGTCCTTCTCAGCTGCGAGTAGCAGCGCTCGCAGTACACGGAGCTTCGCAAGGCCCGAAGACCCGGAGGGAAGTATCGCACACGAAAATGTGCCAGGACAGAGACGTGTTCTACGTTGTCCCTTCTCGTCATGCAGTTTGTGCCTCTGCTGCTTGTGCTGTTAGGAATCGCTCCTTGAAAGACGAGCGAGAGCGTCCTTCCGGGTGCATTGCACTGAGTCGAGTGCTCGCTCGGGACTTTGCTCTCGGGGCCAAGGCAAGAGGGCGTGCTTGCCCGCAGAACTGAGAACACGCTGTTGGGCAGAGCTGCAACTGACCGCCGGAGTTCAGCTGTCGCCGGACGGCAGAAGGCGAAGAACGAAGCCGCTTGCGAGCGGCGCAGTGCAGCGAAGAGCTCTCCGAATTCGCCGCTAGCTCCACGGTCCTTCTCAGCTGCGAGTAGCAGCGCTCGCAGTACACGGAGCTTCGCAAGGCCCGAAGACCCGGAGGGAAGTATCGCACACGAAAATGTGCCAGGACAGAGACGTGTTCTACGTTGTCCCTTCTCGTCATGCAGTTTGTGCCTCTGCTGCTTCTGCTGTTAGGAATCGCTCCTTGAAAGACGAGCGAGAGCGTCCTTCCGGGTGCATTGCACTGAGTCGAGTGCTCGCTCGGGACTTTGCTCCCGGGGCCAAGGCAAGAGGGCGTGCTTGCCCGCAGAACTGAGAACACGCTGTTGGGCAGAGCTGCAACTGACCGCCGGAGTTCAGCTGTCGCCGGACGGCAGAAGGCGAAGAACGAAGCCGCTTGCGAGCGGCGCAGTGCAGCGAAGAGCTCTCCGAATTCGCCGCTAGCTCCACGGTCCTTCTCAGCTGCGAGTAGCAGCGCTCGCAGTACACGGAGCTTCGCAAGGCCCGAAGACCCGGAGGGAAGTATCGCACACGAAAATGTGCCAGGACAGAGACGTGTTCTACGTTGTCCCTTCTCGTCATGCAGTTTGTGCCTCTGCTGCTTGTGCTGTTAGGAATCGCTCCTTGAAAGACGAGCGAGAGCGTCCTTCCGGGTGCATTGCACTGAGTCGAGTGCTCGCTCGGGACTTTGCTCCCGGGGCCAAGGCAAGAGGGCGTGCTTGCCCGCAGAACTGAGAACACGCTGTTGGGCAGAGCTGCAACTGACCGCCGGAGTTCAGCTGTCGCCGGACGGCAGAAGGCGAAGAACGAAGCCGCTTGCGAGCGGCGCAGTGCAGCGAAGAGCTCTCCGAATTCGCCGCTAGCTCCACGGTCCTTCTCAGCTGCGAGTAGCAGCGCTCGCAGTACACGGAGCTTCGCAAGGCCCGAAGACCCGGAGGGAAGTATCGCACACGAAAATGTGCCAGGACAGAGACGTGTTCTACGTTGTCCCTTCTCGTCATGCAGTTTGTGCCTCTGCTGCTTCTGCTGTTAGGAATCGCTCCTTGAAAGACGAGCGAGAGCGTCCTTCCGGGTGCATTGCACTGAGTCGAGTGCTCGCTCGGGACTTTGCTCTCGGGGCCAAGGCAAGAGGGCGTGCTTGCCCGCAGAACTGAGAACACGCTGTTGGGCAGAGCTGCAACTGACCGCCGGAGTTCAGCTCTCGCCGGACGGCAGAAGGCGAAGAACGAAGCCGCTTGCGAGCGGCGCAGTGCAGCGAAGAGCTCTCCGAATTCGCCGCTAGCTCCACGGTCCTTCTCAGCTGCGAGTAGCAGCGCTCGCAGTACACAGGGCTTCGCAAGGCCCGAAGACCCGGAGGGAAGTATCGCACACGAAAATGTGCCAGGACAGAGACGTGTTCTACGTTGTCCCTTCTCGTCATGCAGTTTGTGCCTCTGCTGCTTGTGCTGTTAGGAATCGCTCCTTGAAAGACGAGCGAGAGCGTCCTTCCGGGTGCATTGCACTGAGTCGAGTGCTCGCTCGGGACTTTGCTCTCGGGGCCAAGGCAAGAGGGCGTGCTTGCCCGCAGAACTGAGAACACGCTGTTGGGCAGAGCTGCAACTGACCGCCGGAGTTCAGCTGTCGCCGGACGGCAGAAGGCGAAGAACGAAGCCGCTTGCGAGCGGCGCAGTGCAGCGAAGAGCTCTCCGAATTCGCCGCTAGCTCCACGGTCCTTCTCAGCTGCGAGTAGCAGCGCTCGCAGTACACGGAGCTTCGCAAGGCCCGAAGACCCGGAGGGAAGTTTCGCACACGAAAATGTGCCAGGACAGAGACGTGTTCTACGTTGTCCCTTCTCGTCATGCAGTTTGTGCCTCTGCTGCTTCTGCTGTTAGGAATCGCTCCTTGAAAGACGAGCGAGAGCGCCCTTCCGGGTGCATTGCACTGAGTCGAGTGCTCGCTCGGGACTTTGCTCTCGGGGCCAAGGCAAGAGGGCGTGCTTGCCCGCAGAACTGAGAACACGCTGTTGGGCAGAGCTGCAACTGACCGCCGGAGTTCAGCTGTCGCCGGACGGCAGAAGGCGAAGAACGAAGCCGCTTGCGAGCGGCGCAGTGCAGCGAAGAGCTCTCCGAATTCGCCGCTAGCTCCACGGTCCTTCTCAGCTGCGAGTAGCAGCGCTCGCAGTACACGGAGCTTCGCAAGGCCCGAAGACCCGGAGGGAAGTATGGCACACGGAAATGTGCCAGGACAGAGACGTGTTCTACGTTGTCCCTTCTCGTCATGCAGTTTGTGCCTCTGCTGCTTCTGCTGTTAGGAATCGCTCCTTGAAAGACGAGCGAGAGCGTCCTTCCGGGTGCATTGCACTGAGTCGAGTGCTCGCTCGGGACTTTGCTCTCGCGGCCAAGGCAAGAGGGCGTGCTTGCCCGCAGAACTGAGAACACGCTGTTGGGCAGAGCTGCAACTGACCGCCGGAGTTCAGCTGTCGCCGGACGGCAGAAGGCGAAGAACGAAGCCGCTTGCGAGCGGCGCAGTGCAGCGAAGAGCTCTCCGAATTCGCCGCTAGCTCCACGGTCCTTCTGAGCTGCGAGTAGCAGCGCTCGCAGTACACGGAGCTTCGCAAGGCCCGAAGACCCGGAGGGAAGTATCGCACACGAAAATGTGCCAGGACAGAGACGTGTTCTACGTTGTCCCTTCTCGTCATGCAGTTTGTGCCTCTGCTGCTTGTGCTGTTAGGAATCGCTCCTTGAAAGACGAGCGAGAGCGTCCTTCCGGGTGCATTGCACTGAGTCGAGTGCTCGCTCGGGACTTTGCTCTCGGGGCCAAGGCAAGAGGGCGTGCTTGCCCGCAGAACTGAGAACACGCTGTTGGGCAGAGCTGCAACTGACCGCCGGAGTTCAGCTGTCGCCGGACGGCAGAAGGCGAAGAACGAAGCCGCTTGCGAGCGGCGCAGTGCAGCGAAGAGCTCTCCGAATTCGCCGCTAGCTCCACGGTCCTTCTCAGCTGCGAGTAGCAGCGCTCGCAGTACACGGAGCTTCGCAAGGCCCGAAGACCCGGAGGGAAGTATCGCACACGAAAATGTGCCAGGACAGAGACGTGTTCTACGTTGTCCCTTCTCGTCATGCAGTTTGTGCCTCTGCTGCTTGTGCTGTTAGGAATCGCTCCTTGAAAGACGAGCGAGAGCGTCCTTCCGGGTGCATTGCACTGAGTCGAGTGCTCGCTCGGGACTTTGCTCCCGGGGCCAAGGCAAGAGGGCGTGCTTGCCCGCAGAACTGAGAACACGCTGTTGGGCAGAGCTGCAACTGACCGCCGGAGTTCAGCTGTCGCCGGACGGCAGAAGGCGAAGAACGAAGCCGCTTGCGAGCGGCGCAGTGCAGCGAAGAGCTCTCCGAATTCGCCGCTAGCTCCACGGTCCTTCTCAGCTGCGAGTAGCAGCGCTCGCAGTACACGGAGCTTCGCAAGGCCCGAAGACCCGGAGGGAAGTTTCGCACACGAAAATGTGCCAGGACAGAGACGTGTTCTACGTTGTCCCTTCTCGTCATGCAGTTTGTGCCTCTGCTGCTTGTGCTGTTAGGAATCGCTCCTTGAAAGACGAGCGAGAGCGTCCTTCCGGGTGCATTGCACTGAGTCGAGTGCTCGCTCGGGACTTTGCTCCCGGGGCCAAGGCAAGAGGGCGTGCTTGCCCGCAGAACTGAGAACACGCTGTTGGGCAGAGCTGCAACTGACCGCCGGAGTTCAGCTGTCGCCGGACGGCAGAAGGCGAAGAACGAAGCCGCTTGCGAGCGGCGCAGTGCAGCGAAGAGCTCTCCGAATTCGCCGCTAGCTCCACGGTCCTTCTCAGCTGCGAGTAGCAGCGCTCGCAGTACACGGAGCTTCGCAAGGCCCGAAGACCCGGAGGGAAGTATCGCACACGAAAATGTGCCAGGACAGAGACGTGTTCTACGTTGTCCCTTCTCGTCATGCAGTTTGTGCCTCTGCTGCTTGTGCTGTTAGGAATCGCTCCTTGAAAGACGAGCGAGAGCGTCCTTCCGGGTGCATTGCACTGAGTCGAGTGCTCGCTCGGGACTTTGCTCCCGGGGCCAAGGCAAGAGGGCGTGCTTGCCCGCAGAACTGAGAACACGCTGTTGGGCAGAGCTGCAACTGACCGCCGGAGTTCAGCTGTCGCCGGACGGCAGAAGGCGAAGAACGAAGCCGCTTGCGAGCGGCGCAGTGCAGCGAAGAGCTCTCCGAATTCGCCGCTAGCTCCACGGTCCTTCTCAGCTGCGAGTAGCAGCGCTCGCAGTACACGGAGCTTCGCAAGGCCCGAAGACCCGGAGGGAAGTATCGCACACGAAAATGTGCCAGGACAGAGACGTGTTCTACGTTGTCCCTTCTCGTCATGCAGTTTGTGCCTCTGCTGCTTGTGCTGTTAGGAATCGCTCCTTGAAAGACGAGCGAGAGCGTCCTTCCGGGTGCATTGCACTGAGTCGAGTGCTCGCTCGGGACTTTGCTCTCGGGGCCAAGGCAAGAGGGCGTGCTTGCCCGCAGAACTGAGAACACGCTGTTGGGCAGAGCTGCAACTGACCGCCGGAGTTCAGCTCTCGCCGGACGGCAGAAGGCGAAGAACGAAGCCGCTTGCGAGCGGCGCAGTGCAGCGAAGAGCTCTCCGAATTCGCCGCTAGCTCCACGGTCCTTCTCAGCTGCGAGTAGCAGCGCTCGCAGTACACGGAGCTTCGCAAGGCCCGAAGACCCGGAGGGAAGTATGCACACGGAAATGTGCCAGGACAGAGACGTGTTCTACGTTGTCCCTTCTCGTCATGCAGTTTGTGCCTCTGCTGCTTGTGCTGTTAGGAATCGCTCCTTGAAAGACGAGCGAGAGCGTCCTTCCGGGTGCATTGCACTGAGTCGAGTGCTCGCTCGGGACTTTGCTCTCGGGGCCAAGGCAAGAGGGCGTGCTTGCCCGCAGAACTGAGAACACGCTGTTGGGCAGAGCTGCAACTGACCGCCGGAGTTCAGCTCTCGCCGGACGGCAGAAGGCGAAGAACGAAGCCGCTTGCGAGCGGCGCAGTGCAGCGAAGAGCTCTCCGAATTCGCCGCTAGCTCCACGGTCCTTCTCAGCTGCGAGTAGCAGCGCTCGCAGTACACGGAGCTTCGCAAGGCCCGAAGACCCGGAGGGAAGTATCGCACACGAAAATGTGCCAGGACAGAGACGTGTTCTACGTTGTCCCTTCTCGTCATGCAGTTTGTGCCTCTGCTGCTTGTGCTGTTAGGAATCGCTCCTTGAAAGACGAGCGAGAGCGTCCTTCCGGGTGCATTGCACTGAGTCGAGTGCTCGCTCGGGACTTTGCTCTCGGGGCCAAGGCAAGAGGGCGTGCTTGCCCGCAGAACTGAGAACACGCTGTTGGGCAGAGCTGCAACTGACCGCCGGAGTTCAGCTGTCGCCGGACGGCAGAAGGCGAAGAACGAAGCCGCTTGCGAGCGGCGCAGTGCAGCGAAGAGCTCTCCGAATTCGCCGCTAGCTCCACGGTCCTTCTCAGCTGCGAGTAGCAGCGCTCGCAGTACACGGAGCTTCGCAAGGCCCGAAGACCCGGAGGGAAGTATCGCACACGAAAATGTGCCAGGACAGAGACGTGTTCTACGTTGTCCCTTCTCGTCATGCAGTTTGTGCCTCTGCTGCTTGTGCTGTTAGGAATCGCTCCTTGAAAGACGAGCGAGAGCGTCCTTCCGGGTGCATTGCACTGAGTCGAGTGCTCGCTCGGGACTTTGCTCTCGGGGCCAAGGCAAGAGGGCGTGCTTGCCCGCAGAACTGAGAACACGCTGTTGGGCAGAGCTGCAACTGACCGCCGGAGTTCAGCTCTCGCCGGACGGCAGAAGGCGAAGAACGAAGCCGCTTGCGAGCGGCGCAGTGCAGCGAAGAGCTCTCCGAATTCGCCGCTAGCTCCACGGTCCTTCTCAGCTGCGAGTAGCAGCGCTCGCAGTACACGGAGCTTCGCAAGGCCCGAAGACCCGGAGGGAAGTTTCGCACACGAAAATGTGCCAGGACAGAGACGTGTTCTACGTTGTCCCTTCTCGTCATGCAGTTTGTGCCTCTGCTGCTTGTGCTGTTAGGAATCGCTCCTTGAAAGACGAGCGAGAGCGTCCTTCCGGGTGCATTGCACTGAGTCGAGTGCTCGCTCGGGACTTTGCTCTCGGGGCCAAGGCAAGAGGGCGTGCTTGCCCGCAGAACTGAGAACACGCTGTTGGGCAGAGCTGCAACTGACCGCCGGAGTTCAGCTGTCGCCGGACGGCAGAAGGCGAAGAACGAAGCCGCTTGCGAGCGGCGCAGTGCAGCGAAGAGCTCTCCGAATTCGCCGCTAGCTCCACGGTCCTTCTCAGCTGCGAGTAGCAGCGCTCGCAGTACACGGAGCTTCGCAAGGCCCGAAGACCCGGAGGGAAGTATGGCACACGGAAATGTGCCAGGACAGAGACGTGTTCTACGTTGTCCCTTCTCGTCATGCAGTTTGTGCCTCTGCTGCTTCTGCTGTTAGGAATCGCTCCTTGAAAGACGAGCGAGAGCGTCCTTCCGGGTGCATTGCACTGAGTCGAGTGCTCGCTCGGGACTTTGCTCTCGGGGCCAAGGCAAGAGGGCGTGCTTGCCCGCAGAACTGAGAACACGCTGTTGGGCAGAGCTGCAACTGACCGCCGGAGTTCAGCTGTCGCCGGACGGCAGAAGGCGAAGAACGAAGCCGCTTGCGAGCGGCGCAGTGCAGCGAAGAGCTCTCCGAATTCGCCGCTAGCTCCACGGTCCTTCTGAGCTGCGAGTAGCAGCGCTCGCAGTACACGGAGCTTCGCAAGGCCCGAAGACCCGGAGGGAAGTATCGCACACGAAAATGTGCCAGGACAGAGACGTGTTCTACGTTGTCCCTTCTCGTCATGCAGTTTGTGCCTCTGCTGCTTCTGCTGTTAGGAATCGCTCCTTGAAAGACGAGCGAGAGCGTCCTTCCGGGTGCATTGCACTGAGTCGAGTGCTCGCTCGGGACTTTGCTCTCGGGGCCAAGGCAAGAGGGCGTGCTTGCCCGCAGAACTGAGAACACGCTGTTGGGCAGAGCTGCAACTGACCGCCGGAGTTCAGCTGTCGCCGGACGGCAGAAGGCGAAGAACGAAGCCGCTTGCGAGCGGCGCAGTGCAGCGAAGAGCTCTCCGAATTCGCCGCTAGCTCCACGGTCCTTCTCAGCTGCGAGTAGCAGCGCTCGCAGTACACGGAGCTTCGCAAGGCCCGAAGACCCGGAGGGAAGTATCGCACACGAAAATGTGCCAGGACAGAGACGTGTTCTACGTTGTCCCTTCTCGTCATGCAGTTTGTGCCTCTGCTGCTTGTGCTGTTAGGAATCGCTCCTTGAAAGACGAGCGAGAGCGTCCTTCCGGGTGCATTGCACTGAGTCGAGTGCTCGCTCGGGACTTTGCTCCGGGGCCAAGGCAAGAGGGCGTGCTTGCCCGCAGAACTGAGAACACGCTGTTGGGCAGAGCTGCAACTGACCGCCGGAGTTCAGCTGTCGCCGGACGGCAGAAGGCGAAGAACGAAGCCGCTTGCGAGCGGCGCAGTGCAGCGAAGAGCTCTCCGAATTCGCCGCTAGCTCCACGGTCCTTCTCAGCTGCGAGTAGCAGCGCTCGCAGTACACGGAGCTTCGCAAGGCCCGAAGACCCGGAGGGAAGTATCGCACACGAAAATGTGCCAGGACAGAGACGTGTTCTACGTTGTCCCTTCTCGTCATGCAGTTTGTGCCTCTGCTGCTTGTGCTGTTAGGAATCGCTCCTTGAAAGACGAGCGAGAGCGTCCTTCCGGGTGCATTGCACTGAGTCGAGTGCTCGCTCGGGACTTTGCTCCCGGGGCCAAGGCAAGAGGGCGTGCTTGCCCGCAGAACTGAGAACACGCTGTTGGGCAGAGCTGCAACTGACCGCCGGAGTTCAGCTCTCGCCGGACGGCAGAAGGCGAAGAACGAAGCCGCTTGCGAGCGGCGCAGTGCAGCGAAGAGCTCTCCGAATTCGCCGCTAGCTCCACGGTCCTTCTCAGCTGCGAGTTAGCAGCGCTCGCAGTACACGAGCTTCGCAAGGGCCCGAAGACCCGGAGGAGTATCGCACACGAAAATGTGCCAGGACAGAGACGTGTTCTACGTTGTCCCTTCTCGTCATGCAGTTTGTGCCTCTGCTGCTTGTGCTGTTAGAATCGCTCCTTGAAAGACGAGCGAGAGCGTCCTTCCGGGTGCATTGCACTGAGTCGAGTGCTCGCTCGGGACTTTGCTCCCGGGGCCAAGGCAAGAGGGCGTGCTTGCCCGCAGAACTGAGAACACGCTGTTGGGCCAGAGCTGCAACTGACCGCCGGAGTTCAGCTCTTCGCCGGACGGCAGAAGGCGAAGAACGAAGCCGCTTGCGAGCGGCGCAGTGCAGCGAAGAGCTCTCCGAATTCGCCGCTAGCTCCACGGTCCTTCTCAGCTGCGAGTAGCAGCGCTCGCAGTACACGGAGCTTCGCAAGGCCCGAAGACCCGGAGGAGGGAAGTATCGCACACGAAAATGTGCCAGGACAGAGACGTGTTCTACGTTGTCCCTTCTCGTCATGCAGTTTGTGCCTCTGCTGCTTGTGCTGTTAGGAATCGCTCCTTGAAAGACGAGCGAGAGCGTCCTTCCGGGTGCATTGCACTGAGTCGAGTGCTCGCTCGGGACTTTGCTCCCGGGGCCAAGGCAAGAGGGCGTGCTTGCCCGCAGAACTGAGAACACGCTGTTGGGCAGAGCTGCAACTGACCGCCGGAGTTCAGCTGTCGCCGGACGGCAGAAGGCGAAGAACGAAGCCGCTTGCGAGCGGCGCAGTGCAGCGAAGAGCTCTCCGAATTCGCCGCTAGCTCCACGGTCCTTCTCAGCTGCGAGTAGCAGCGCTCGCAGTACACGGAGCTTCGCAAGGCCCGAAGACCCGGAGGGAAGTATCGCACACGAAAATGTGCCAGGACAGAGACGTGTTCTACGTTGTCCCTTCTCGTCATGCAGTTTGTGCCTCTGCTGCTTGTGCTGTTAGGAATCGCTCCTTGAAAGACGAGCGAGAGCGTCCTTCCGGGTGCATTGCACTGAGTCGAGTGCTCGCTCGGGACTTTGCTCCCGGGGCCAAGGCAAGAGGGCGTGCTTGCCCGCAGAACTGAGAACACGCTGTTGGGCAGAGCTGCAACTGACCGCCGGAGTTCAGCTCTCGCCGGACGGCAGAAGGCGAAGAACGAAGCCGCTTGCGAGCGGCGCAGTGCAGCGAAGAGCTCTCCGAATTCGCCGCTAGCTCCACGGTCCTTCTCAGCTGCGAGTAGCAGCGCTCGCAGTACACGGAGCTTCGCAAGGCCCGAAGACCCGGAGGGAAGTATCGCACACGAAAATGTGCCAGGACAGAGACGTGTTCTACGTTGTCCCTTCTCGTCATGCAGTTTGTGCCTCTGCTGCTTCTGCTGTTAGGAATCGCTCCTTGAAAGACGAGCGAGAGCGTCCTTCCGGGTGCATTGCACTGAGTCGAGTGCTCGCTCGGGACTTTGCTCCCGGGGCCAAGGCAAGAGGGCGTGCTTGCCCGCAGAACTGAGAACACGCTGTTGGGCAGAGCTGCAACTGACCGCCGGAGTTCAGCTGTCGCCGGACGGCAGAAGGCGAAGAACGAAGCCGCTTGCGAGCGGCGCAGTGCAGCGAAGAGCTCTCCGAATTCGCCGCTAGCTCCACGGTCCTTCTCAGCTGCGAGTAGCAGCGCTCGCAGTACACGGAGCTTCGCAAGGCCCGAAGACCCGGAGGGAAGTTTCGCACACGAAAATGTGCCAGGACAGAGACGTGTTCTACGTTGTCCCTTCTCGTCATGCAGTTTGTGCCTCTGCTGCTTGTGCTGTTAGGAATCGCTCCTTGAAAGACGAGCGAGAGCGTCCTTCCGGGTGCATTGCACTGAGTCGAGTGCTCGCTCGGGACTTTGCTCTCGGGGCCAAGGGAAGAGGGCGTGCTTGCCCGCAGAACTGAGAACACGCTGTTGGGCAGAGCTGCAACTGACCGCCGGAGTTCAGCTCTCGCCGGACGGCAGAAGGCGAAGAACGAAGCCGCTTGCGAGCGGCGCAGTGCAGCGAAGAGCTCTCCGAATTCGCCGCTAGCTCCACGGTCCTTCTGAGCTGCGAGTAGCAGCGCTCGCAGTACACAGGGCTTCGCAAGGCCCGAAGACCCGGAGGGAAGTATCGCACACGAAAATGTGCCAGGACAGAGACGTGTTCTACGTTGTCCCTTCTCGTCATGCAGTTTGTGCCTCTGCTGCTTGTGCTGTTAGGAATCGCTCCTTGAAAGACGAGCGAGAGCGTCCTTCCGGGTGCATTGCACTGAGTCGAGTGCTCGCTCGGGACTTTGCTCTCGGGGCCAAGGCAAGAGGGCGTGCTTGCCCGCAGAACTGAGAACACGCTGTTGGGCAGAGCTGCAACTGACCGCCGGAGTTCAGCTGTCGCCGGACGGCAGAAGGCGAAGAACGAAGCCGCTTGCGAGCGGCGCAGTGCAGCGAAGAGCTCTCCGAATTCGCCGCTAGCTCCACGGTCCTTCTGAGCTGCGAGTAGCAGCGCTCGCAGTACACGGAGCTTCGCAAGGCCCGAAGACCCGGAGGGAAGTATCGCACACGAAAATGTGCCAGGACAGAGACGTGTTCTACGTTGTCCCTTCTCGTCATGCAGTTTGTGCCTCTGCTGCTTGTGCTGTTAGGAATCGCTCCTTGAAAGACGAGCGAGAGCGTCCTTCCGGGTGCATTGCACTGAGTCGAGTGCTCGCTCGGGACTTTGCTCCCGGGGCCAAGGCAAGAGGGCGTGCTTGCCCGCAGAACTGAGAACACGCTGTTGGGCAGAGCTGCAACTGACCGCCGGAGTTCAGCTGTCGCCGGACGGCAGAAGGCGAAGAACGAAGCCGCTTGCGAGCGGCGCAGTGCAGCGAAGAGCTCTCCGAATTCGCCGCTAGCTCCACGGTCCTTCTGAGCTGCGAGTAGCAGCGCTCGCAGTACACGGAGCTTCGCAAGGCCCGAAGACCCGGAGGGAAGTATCGCACACGAAAATGTGCCAGGACAGAGACGTGTTCTACGTTGTCCCTTCTCGTCATGCAGTTTGTGCCTCTGCTGCTTGTGCTGTTAGGAATCGCTCCTTGAAAGACGAGCGAGAGCGTCCTTCCGGGTGCATTGCACTGAGTCGAGTGCTCGCTCGGGACTTTGCTCCCGGGGCCAAGGCAAGAGGGCGTGCTTGCCCGCAGAACTGAGAACACGCTGTTGGGCAGAGCTGCAACTGACCGCCGGAGTTCAGCTCTCGCCGGACGGCAGAAGGCGAAGAACGAAGCCGCTTGCGAGCGGCGCAGTGCAGCCGAAGAGCTCTCCGAATTCGCCGCTAGCTCCACGGTCCTTCTCAGCTGCGAGTAGCAGCGCTCGCAGTACACGGAGCTTCGCAAGGCCCGAAGACCCGGAGGGAAGTATCGCACACGAAAATGTGCCAGGACAGAGACGTGTTCTACGTTGTCCCTTCTCGTCATGCAGTTTGTGCCTCTGCTGCTTGTGCTGTTAGGAATCGCTCCTTGAAAGACGAGCGAGAGCGTCCTTCCGGGTGCATTGCACTGAGTCGAGTGCTCGCTCGGGACTTTGCTCCCGGGGCCAAGGCAAGAGGGCGTGCTTGCCCGCAGAACTGAGAACACGCTGTTGGGCAGAGCTGCAACTGACCGCCGGAGTTCAGCTGTCGCCGGACGGCAGAAGGCGAAGAACGAAGCCGCTTGCGAGCGGCGCAGTGCAGCGAAGAGCTCTCCGAATTCGCCGCTAGCTCCACGGTCCTTCTCAGCTGCGAGTAGCAGCGCTCGCAGTACACGGAGCTTCGCAAGGCCCGAAGACCCGGAGGGAAGTATCGCACACGAAAATGTGCCAGGACAGAGACGTGTTCTACGTTGTCCCTTCTCGTCATGCAGTTTGTGCCTCTGCTGCTTGTGCTGTTAGGAATCGCTCCTTGAAAGACGAGCGAGAGCGTCCTTCCGGGTGCATTGCACTGAGTCGAGTGCTCGCTCGGGACTTTGCTCCCGGGGCCAAGGCAAGAGGGCGTGCTTGCCCGCAGAACTGAGAACACGCTGTTGGGCAGAGCTGCAACTGACCGCCGGAGTTCAGCTCTCGCCGGACGGCAGAAGGCGAAGAACGAAGCCGCTTGCGAGCGGCGCAGTGCAGCGAAGAGCTCTCCGAATTCGCCGCTAGCTCCACGGTCCTTCTCAGCTGCGAGTAGCAGCGCTCGCAGTACACGGAGCTTCGCAAGGCCCGAAGACCCGGAGGGAAGTATCGCACACGAAAATGTGCCAGGACAGAGACGTGTTCTACGTTGTCCCTTCTCGTCATGCAGTTTGTGCCTCTGCTGCTTCTGCTGTTAGGAATCGCTCCTTGAAAGACGAGCGAGAGCGTCCTTCCGGGTGCATTGCACTGAGTCGAGTGCTCGCTCGGGACTTTGCTCCCGGGGCCAAGGCAAGAGGGCGTGCTTGCCCGCAGAACTGAGAACACGCTGTTGGGCAGAGCTGCAACTGACCGCCGGAGTTCAGCTGTCGCCGGACGGCAGAAGGCGAAGAACGAAGCCGCTTGCGAGCGGCGCAGTGCAGCGAAGAGCTCTCCGAATTCGCCGCTAGCTCCACGGTCCTTCTCAGCTGCGAGTAGCAGCGCTCGCAGTACACGGAGCTTCGCAAGGCCCGAAGACCCGGAGGGAAGTTTCGCACACGAAAATGTGCCAGGACAGAGACGTGTTCTACGTTGTCCCTTCTCGTCATGCAGTTTGTGCCTCTGCTGCTTGTGCTGTTAGGAATCGCTCCTTGAAAGACGAGCGAGAGCGTCCTTCCGGGTGCATTGCACTGAGTCGAGTGCTCGCTCGGGACTTTGCTCTCGGGGCCAAGGGAAGAGGGCGTGCTTGCCCGCAGAACTGAGAACACGCTGTTGGGCAGAGCTGCAACTGACCGCCGGAGTTCAGCTCTCGCCGGACGGCAGAAGGCGAAGAACGAAGCCGCTTGCGAGCGGCGCAGTGCAGCGAAGAGCTCTCCGAATTCGCCGCTAGCTCCACGGTCCTTCTGAGCTGCGAGTAGCAGCGCTCGCAGTACACAGGGCTTCGCAAGGCCCGAAGACCCGGAGGGAAGTATCGCACACGAAAATGTGCCAGGACAGAGACGTGTTCTACGTTGTCCCTTCTCGTCATGCAGTTTGTGCCTCTGCTGCTTGTGCTGTTAGGAATCGCTCCTTGAAAGACGAGCGAGAGCGTCCTTCCGGGTGCATTGCACTGAGTCGAGTGCTCGCTCGGGACTTTGCTCTCGGGGCCAAGGCAAGAGGGCGTGCTTGCCCGCAGAACTGAGAACACGCTGTTGGGCAGAGCTGCAACTGACCGCCGGAGTTCAGCTGTCGCCGGACGGCAGAAGGCGAAGAACGAAGCCGCTTGCGAGCGGCGCAGTGCAGCGAAGAGCTCTCCGAATTCGCCGCTAGCTCCACGGTCCTTCTGAGCTGCGAGTAGCAGCGCTCGCAGTACACGGAGCTTCGCAAGGCCCGAAGACCCGGAGGGAAGTATCGCACACGAAAATGTGCCAGGACAGAGACGTGTTCTACGTTGTCCCTTCTCGTCATGCAGTTTGTGCCTCTGCTGCTTGTGCTGTTAGGAATCGCTCCTTGAAAGACGAGCGAGAGCGTCCTTCCGGGTGCATTGCACTGAGTCGAGTGCTCGCTCGGGACTTTGCTCTCGGGGCCAAGGCAAGAGGGCGTGCTTGCCCGCAGAACTGAGAACACGCTGTTGGGCAGAGCTGCAACTGACCGCCGGAGTTCAGCTGTCGCCGGACGGCAGAAGGCGAAGAACGAAGCCGCTTGCGAGCGGCGCAGTGCAGCGAAGAGCTCTCCGAATTCGCCGCTAGCTCCACGGTCCTTCTCAGCTGCGAGTAGCAGCGCTCGCAGTACACGGAGCTTCGCAAGGCCCGAAGACCCGGAGGGAAGTATCGCACACGAAAATGTGCCAGGACAGAGACGTGTTCTACGTTGTCCCTTCTCGTCATGCAGTTTGTGCCTCTGCTGCTTGTGCTGTTAGGAATCGCTCCTTGAAAGACGAGCGAGAGCGTCCTTCCGGGTGCATTGCACTGAGTCGAGTGCTCGCTCGGGACTTTGCTCCCGGGGCCAAGGCAAGAGGGCGTGCTTGCCCGCAGAACTGAGAACACGCTGTTGGGCAGAGCTGCAACTGACCGCCGGAGTTCAGCTGTCGCCGGACGGCAGAAGGCGAAGAACGAAGCCGCTTGCGAGCGGCGCAGTGCAGCGAAGAGCTCTCCGAATTCGCCGCTAGCTCCACGGTCCTTCTCAGCTGCGAGTAGCAGCGCTCGCAGTACACGGAGCTTCGCAAGGCCCGAAGACCCGGAGGGAAGTATCGCACACGAAAATGTGCCAGGACAGAGACGTGTTCTACGTTGTCCCTTCTCGTCATGCAGTTTGTGCCTCTGCTGCTTCTGCTGTTAGGAATCGCTCCTTGAAAGACGAGCGAGAGCGTCCTTCCGGGTGCATTGCACTGAGTCGAGTGCTCGCTCGGGACTTTGCTCCCGGGGCCAAGGCAAGAGGGCGTGCTTGCCCGCAGAACTGAGAACACGCTGTTGGGCAGAGCTGCAACTGACCGCCGGAGTTCAGCTGTCGCCGGACGGCAGAAGGCGAAGAACGAAGCCGCTTGCGAGCGGCGCAGTGCAGCGAAGAGCTCTCCGAATTCGCCGCTAGCTCCACGGTCCTTCTCAGCTGCGAGTAGCAGCGCTCGCAGTACACGGAGCTTCGCAAGGCCCGAAGACCCGGAGGGAAGTTTCGCACACGAAAATGTGCCAGGACAGAGACGTGTTCTACGTTGTCCCTTCTCGTCATGCAGTTTGTGCCTCTGCTGCTTGTGCTGTTAGGAATCGCTCCTTGAAAGACGAGCGAGAGCGTCCTTCCGGGTGCATTGCACTGAGTCGAGTGCTCGCTCGGGACTTTGCTCCCGGGGCCAAGGCAAGAGGGCGTGCTTGCCCGCAGAACTGAGAACACGCTGTTGGGCAGAGCTGCAACTGACCGCCGGAGTTCAGCTGTCGCCGGACGGCAGAAGGCGAAGAACGAAGCCGCTTGCGAGCGGCGCAGTGCAGCGAAGAGCTCTCCGAATTCGCCGCTAGCTCCACGGTCCTTCTGAGCTGCGAGTAGCAGCGCTCGCAGTACACGGAGCTTCGCAAGGCCCGAAGACCCGGAGGGAAGTATCGCACACGAAAATGTGCCAGGACAGAGACGTGTTCTACGTTGTCCCTTCTCGTCATGCAGTTTGTGCCTCTGCTGCTTGTGCTGTTAGGAATCGCTCCTTGAAAGACGAGCGAGAGCGTCCTTCCGGGTGCATTGCACTGAGTCGAGTGCTCGCTCGGGACTTTGCTCCCGGGGCCAAGGCAAGAGGGCGTGCTTGCCCGCAGAACTGAGAACACGCTGTTGGGCAGAGCTGCAACTGACCGCCGGAGTTCAGCTCTCGCCGGACGGCAGAAGGCGAAGAACGAAGCCGCTTGCGAGCGGCGCAGTGCAGCGAAGAGCTCTCCGAATTCGCCGCTAGCTCCACGGTCCTTCTGAGCTGCGAGTAGCAGCGCTCGCAGTACACGGAGCTTCGCAAGGCCCGAAGACCCGGAGGGAAGTATCGCACACGAAAATGTGCCAGGACAGAGACGTGTTCTACGTTGTCCCTTCTCGTCATGCAGTTTGTGCCTCTGCTGCTTGTGCTGTTAGGAATCGCTCCTTGAAAGACGAGCGAGAGCGTCCTTCCGGGTGCATTGCACTGAGTCGAGTGCTCGCTCGGGACTTTGCTCTCGGGGCCAAGGCAAGAGGGCGTGCTTGCCCGCAGAACTGAGAACACGCTGTTGGGCAGAGCTGCAACTGACCGCCGGAGTTCAGCTGTCGCCGGACGGCAGAAGGCGAAGAACGAAGCCGCTTGCGAGCGGCGCAGTGCAGCGAAGAGCTCTCCGAATTCGCCGCTAGCTCCACGGTCCTTCTGAGCTGCGAGTAGCAGCGCTCGCAGTACACGGAGCTTCGCAAGGCCCGAAGACCCGGAGGGAAGTATCGCACACGAAAATGTGCCAGGACAGAGACGTGTTCTACGTTGTCCCTTCTCGTCATGCAGTTTGTGCCTCTGCTGCTTGTGCTGTTAGGAATCGCTCCTTGAAAGACGAGCGAGAGCGTCCTTCCGGGTGCATTGCACTGAGTCGAGTGCTCGCTCGGGACTTTGCTCTCGGGGCCAAGGCAAGAGGGCGTGCTTGCCCGCAGAACTGAGAACACGCTGTTGGGCAGAGCTGCAACTGACCGCCGGAGTTCAGCTGTCGCCGGACGGCAGAAGGCGAAGAACGAAGCCGCTTGCGAGCGGCGCAGTGCAGCGAAGAGCTCTCCGAATTCGCCGCTAGCTCCACGGTCCTTCTCAGCTGCGAGTAGCAGCGCTCGCAGTACACGGAGCTTCGCAAGGCCCGAAGACCCGGAGGGAAGTATCGCACACGAAAATGTGCCAGGACAGAGACGTGTTCTACGTTGTCCCTTCTCGTCATGCAGTTTGTGCCTCTGCTGCTTGTGCTGTTAGGAATCGCTCCTTGAAAGACGAGCGAGAGCGTCCTTCCGGGTGCATTGCACTGAGTCGAGTGCTCGCTCGGGACTTTGCTCTCGGGGCCAAGGCAAGAGGGCGTGCTTGCCCGCAGAACTGAGAACACGCTGTTGGGCAGAGCTGCAACTGACCGCCGGAGTTCAGCTGTCGCCGGACGGCAGAAGGCGAAGAACGAAGCCGCTTGCGAGCGGCGCAGTGCAGCGAAGAGCTCTCCGAATTCGCCGCTAGCTCCACGGTCCTTCTCAGCTGCGAGTAGCAGCGCTCGCAGTACACGGAGCTTCGCAAGGCCCGAAGACCCGGAGGGAAGTATCGCACACGAAAATGTGCCAGGACAGAGACGTGTTCTACGTTGTCCCTTCTCGTCATGCAGTTTGTGCCTCTGCTGCTTCTGCTGTTAGGAATCGCTCCTTGAAAGACGAGCGAGAGCGTCCTTCCGGGTGCATTGCACTGAGTCGAGTGCTCGCTCGGGACTTTGCTCTCGGGGCCAAGGCAAGAGGGCGTGCTTGCCCGCAGAACTGAGAACACGCTGTTGGGCAGAGCTGCAACTGACCGCCGGAGTTCAGCTGTCGCCGGACGGCAGAAGGCGAAGAACGAAGCCGCTTGCGAGCGGCGCAGTGCAGCGAAGAGCTCTCCGAATTCGCCGCTAGCTCCACGGTCCTTCTCAGCTGCGAGTAGCAGCGCTCGCAGTACACGGAGCTTCGCAAGGCCCGAAGACCCGGAGGGAAGTATCGCACACGAAAATGTGCCAGGACAGAGACGTGTTCTACGTTGTCCCTTCTCGTCATGCAGTTTGTGCCTCTGCTGCTTGTGCTGTTAGGAATCGCTCCTTGAAAGACGAGCGAGAGCGTCCTTCCGGGTGCATTGCACTGAGTCGAGTGCTCGCTCGGGACTTTGCTCTCGGGGCCAAGGCAAGAGGGCGTGCTTGCCCGCAGAACTGAGAACACGCTGTTGGGCAGAGCTGCAACTGACCGCCGGAGTTCAGCTGTCGCCGGACGGCAGAAGGCGAAGAACGAAGCCGCTTGCGAGCGGCGCAGTGCAGCGAAGAGCTCTCCGAATTCGCCGCTAGCTCCACGGTCCTTCTCAGCTGCGAGTAGCAGCGCTCGCAGTACACGGAGCTTCGCAAGGCCCGAAGACCCGGAGGGAAGTATCGCACACGAAAATGTGCCAGGACAGAGACGTGTTCTACGTTGTCCCTTCTCGTCATGCAGTTTGTGCCTCTGCTGCTTGTGCTGTTAGGAATCGCTCCTTGAAAGACGAGCGAGAGCGTCCTTCCGGGTGCATTGCACTGAGTCGAGTGCTCGCTCGGGACTTTGCTCTCGGGGCCAAGGCAAGAGGGCGTGCTTGCCCGCAGAACTGAGAACACGCTGTTGGGCAGAGCTGCAACTGACCGCCGGAGTTCAGCTGTCGCCGGACGGCAGAAGGCGAAGAACGAAGCCGCTTGCGAGCGGCGCAGTGCAGCGAAGAGCTCTCCGAATTCGCCGCTAGCTCCACGGTCCTTCTGAGCTGCGAGTAGCAGCGCTCGCAGTACACGGAGCTTCGCAAGGCCCGAAGACCCGGAGGGAAGTATCGCACACGAAAATGTGCCAGGACAGAGACGTGTTCTACGTTGTCCCTTCTCGTCATGCAGTTTGTGCCTCTGCTGCTTGTGCTGTTAGGAATCGCTCCTTGAAAGACGAGCGAGAGCGTCCTTCCGGGTGCATTGCACTGAGTCGAGTGCTCGCTCGGGACTTTGCTCTCGGGGCCAAGGCAAGAGGGCGTGCTTGCCCGCAGAACTGAGAACACGCTGTTGGGCAGAGCTGCAACTGACCGCCGGAGTTCAGCTGTCGCCGGACGGCAGAAGGCGAAGAACGAAGCCGCTTGCGAGCGGCGCAGTGCAGCGAAGAGCTCTCCGAATTCGCCGCTAGCTCCACGGTCCTTCTCAGCTGCGAGTAGCAGCGCTCGCAGTACACGGAGCTTCGCAAGGCCCGAAGACCCGGAGGGAAGTATCGCACACGAAAATGTGCCAGGACAGAGACGTGTTCTACGTTGTCCCTTCTCGTCATGCAGTTTGTGCCTCTGCTGCTTGTGCTGTTAGGAATCGCTCCTTGAAAGACGAGCGAGAGCGTCCTTCCGGGTGCATTGCACTGAGTCGAGTGCTCGCTCGGGACTTTGCTCTCGGGGCCAAGGCAAGAGGGCGTGCTTGCCCGCAGAACTGAGAACACGCTGTTGGGCAGAGCTGCAACTGACCGCCGGAGTTCAGCTGTCGCCGGACGGCAGAAGGCGAAGAACGAAGCCGCTTGCGAGCGGCGCAGTGCAGCGAAGAGCTCTCCGAATTCGCCGCTAGCTCCACGGTCCTTCTCAGCTGCGAGTAGCAGCGCTCGCAGTACACGGAGCTTCGCAAGGCCCGAAGACCCGGAGGGAAGTATCGAACACGAAAATGTGCCAGGACAGAGACGTGTTCTACGTTGTCCCTTCTCGTCATGCAGTTTGTGCCTCTGCTGCTTGTGCTGTTAGGAATCGCTCCTTGAAAGACGAGCGAGAGCGTCCTTCCGGGTGCATTGCACTGAGTCGAGTGCTCGCTCGGGACTTTGCTCCCGGGGCCAAGGCAAGAGGGCGTGCTTGCCCGCAGAACTGAGAACACGCTGTTGGGCAGAGCTGCAACTGACCGCCGGAGTTCAGCTGTCGCCGGACGGCAGAAGGCGAAGAACGAAGCCGCTTGCGAGCGGCGCAGTGCAGCGAAGAGCTCTCCGAATTCGCCGCTAGCTCCACGGTCCTTCTCAGCTGCGAGTAGCAGCGCTCGCAGTACACGGAGCTTCGCAAGGCCCGAAGACCCGGAGGGAAGTATCGCACACGAAAATGTGCCAGGACAGAGACGTGTTCTACGTTGTCCCTTCTCGTCCATGCAGTTTGTGCCTCTGCTGCTTGTGCTGTTAGGAATCGCTCCTTGAAAGACGAGCGAGAGCGTCCTTCCGGGTGCATTGCACTGAGTCGAGTGCTCGCTCGGACTTTGCTCCCGGGGCCAAGGCAAGAGGCGTGCTTGCCCGCAGAACTGAGAACACGCTGTTGGGCAGAGCTGCAACTGACCGCCGGAGTTCAGCTGTCGCCGGACGGCAGAAGGCGAAGAACGAAGCCGCTTGCGAGCGGCGCAGTGCAGCGAAGAGCTCTCCGAATTCGCCGCTAGCTCCACGGTCCTTCTCAGCTGCGAGTAGCAGCGCTCGCAGTACACGGAGCTTCGCAAGGCCCGAAGACCCGGAGGGAAGTATCGCACACGAAAATGTGCCAGGACAGAGACGTGTTCTACGTATGTCCCTTCTCGTCATGCAGTTTGTGCCTCTGCTGCTTGTGCTGTTAGGAATCGCTCCTTGAAAGACGAGCGAGAGCGTCCTTCCGGGTGCATTGCACTGAGTCGAGTGCTCGCTCGGGACTTTGCTCCCGGGGCCAAGGCAAGAGGGCGTGCTTGCCCGCAGAACTGAGAACACGCTGTTGGGCAGAGCTGCAACTGACCGCCGGAGTTCAGCTCTCGCCGGACGGCAGAAGGCGAAGAACGAAGCCGCTTGCGAGCGGCGCAGTGCAGCCGAAGAGCTCTCCGAATTCGCCGCTAGCTCCACGGTCCTTCTCAGCTGCGAGTAGCAGCGCTCGCAGTACACGGAGCTTCGCAAGGCCCGAAGACCCGGAGGGAAGTATCGCACACGAAAATGTGCCAGGACAGAGACGTGTTCTACGTTGTCCCTTCTCGTCATGCAGTTTGTGCCTCTGCTGCTTGTGCTGTTAGGAATCGCTCCTTGAAAGACGAGCGAGAGCGTCCTTCCGGGTGCATTGCACTGAGTCGAGTGCTCGCTCGGGACTTTGCTCCCGGGGCCAAGGCAAGAGGGCGTGCTTGCCCGCAGAACTGAGAACACGCTGTTGGGCAGAGCTGCAACTGACCGCCGGAGTTCAGCTGTCGCCGGACGGCAGAAGGCGAAGAACGAAGCCGCTTGCGAGCGGCGCAGTGCAGCGAAGAGCTCTCCGAATTCGCCGCTAGCTCCACGGTCCTTCTCAGCTGCGAGTAGCAGCGCTCGCAGTACACGGAGCTTCGCAAGGCCCGAAGACCCGGAGGGAAGTATCGCACACGAAAATGTGCCAGGACAGAGACGTGTTCTACGTTGTCCCTTCTCGTCATGCAGTTTGTGCCTCTGCTGCTTGTGCTGTTAGGAATCGCTCCTTGAAAGACGAGCGAGAGCGTCCTTCCGGGTGCATTGCACTGAGTCGAGTGCTCGCTCGGGACTTTGCTCCCGGGGCCAAGGCAAGAGGGCGTGCTTGCCCGCAGAACTGAGAACACGCTGTTGGGCAGAGCTGCAACTGACCGCCGGAGTTCAGCTGTCGCCGGACGGCAGAAGGCGAAGAACGAAGCCGCTTGCGAGCGGCGCAGTGCAGCGAAGAGCTCTCCGAATTCGCCGCTAGCTCCACGGTCCTTCTCAGCTGCGAGTAGCAGCGCTCGCAGTACACGGAGCTTCGCAAGGCCCGAAGACCCGGAGGGAAGTATCGCACACGAAAATGTGCCAGGACAGAGACGTGTTCTACGTTGTCCCTTCTCGTCATGCAGTTTGTGCCTCTGCTGCTTCTGCTGTTAGGAATCGCTCCTTGAAAGACGAGCGAGAGCGTCCTTCCGGGTGCATTGCACTGAGTCGAGTGCTCGCTCGGGACTTTGCTCCCGGGGCCAAGGCAAGAGGGCGTGCTTGCCCGCAGAACTGAGAACACGCTGTTGGGCAGAGCTGCAACTGACCGCCGGAGTTCAGCTGTCGCCGGACGGCAGAAGGCGAAGAACGAAGCCGCTTGCGAGCGGCGCAGTGCAGCGAAGAGCTCTCCGAATTCGCCGCTAGCTCCACGGTCCTTCTCAGCTGCGAGTAGCAGCGCTCGCAGTACACGGAGCTTCGCAAGGCCCGAAGACCCGGAGGGAAGTTTCGCACACGAAAATGTGCCAGGACAGAGACGTGTTCTACGTTGTCCCTTCTCGTCATGCAGTTTGTGCCTCTGCTGCTTGTGCTGTTAGGAATCGCTCCTTGAAAGACGAGCGAGAGCGTCCTTCCGGGTGCATTGCACTGAGTCGAGTGCTCGCTCGGGACTTTGCTCTCGGGGCCAAGGGAAGAGGGCGTGCTTGCCCGCAGAACTGAGAACACGCTGTTGGGCAGAGCTGCAACTGACCGCCGGAGTTCAGCTCTCGCCGGACGGCAGAAGGCGAAGAACGAAGCCGCTTGCGAGCGGCGCAGTGCAGCGAAGAGCTCTCCGAATTCGCCGCTAGCTCCACGGTCCTTCTGAGCTGCGAGTAGCAGCGCTCGCAGTACACAGGGCTTCGCAAGGCCCGAAGACCCGGAGGGAAGTATCGCACACGAAAATGTGCCAGGACAGAGACGTGTTCTACGTTGTCCCTTCTCGTCATGCAGTTTGTGCCTCTGCTGCTTGTGCTGTTAGGAATCGCTCCTTGAAAGACGAGCGAGAGCGTCCTTCCGGGTGCATTGCACTGAGTCGAGTGCTCGCTCGGGACTTTGCTCTCGGGGCCAAGGCAAGAGGGCGTGCTTGCCCGCAGAACTGAGAACACGCTGTTGGGCAGAGCTGCAACTGACCGCCGGAGTTCAGCTGTCGCCGGACGGCAGAAGGCGAAGAACGAAGCCGCTTGCGAGCGGCGCAGTGCAGCGAAGAGCTCTCCGAATTCGCCGCTAGCTCCACGGTCCTTCTGAGCTGCGAGTAGCAGCGCTCGCAGTACACGGAGCTTCGCAAGGCCCGAAGACCCGGAGGGAAGTATCGCACACGAAAATGTGCCAGGACAGAGACGTGTTCTACGTTGTCCCTTCTCGTCATGCAGTTTGTGCCTCTGCTGCTTGTGCTGTTAGGAATCGCTCCTTGAAAGACGAGCGAGAGCGTCCTTCCGGGTGCATTGCACTGAGTCGAGTGCTCGCTCGGGACTTTGCTCCCGGGGCCAAGGCAAGAGGGCGTGCTTGCCCGCAGAACTGAGAACACGCTGTTGGGCAGAGCTGCAACTGACCGCCGGAGTTCAGCTGTCGCCGGACGGCAGAAGGCGAAGAACGAAGCCGCTTGCGAGCGGCGCAGTGCAGCGAAGAGCTCTCCGAATTCGCCGCTAGCTCCACGGTCCTTCTCAGCTGCGAGTAGCAGCGCTCGCAGTACACGGAGCTTCGCAAGGCCCGAAGACCCGGAGGGAAGTATCGCACACGAAAATGTGCCAGGACAGAGACGTGTTCTACGTTGTCCCTTCTCGTCATGCAGTTTGTGCCTCTGCTGCTTGTGCTGTTAGGAATCGCTCCTTGAAAGACGAGCGAGAGCGTCCTTCCGGGTGCATTGCACTGAGTCGAGTGCTCGCTCGGGACTTTGCTCCCGGGGCCAAGGCAAGAGGGCGTGCTTGCCCGCAGAACTGAGAACACGCTGTTGGGCAGAGCTGCAACTGACCGCCGGAGTTCAGCTCTCGCCGGACGGCAGAAGGCGAAGAACGAAGCCGCTTGCGAGCGGCGCAGTGCAGCCGAAGAGCTCTCCGAATTCGCCGCTAGCTCCACGGTCCTTCTCAGCTGCGAGTAGCAGCGCTCGCAGTACACGGAGCTTCGCAAGGCCCGAAGACCCGGAGGGAAGTATCGCACACGAAAATGTGCCAGGACAGAGACGTGTTCTACGTTGTCCCTTCTCGTCATGCAGTTTGTGCCTCTGCTGCTTGTGCTGTTAGGAATCGCTCCTTGAAAGACGAGCGAGAGCGTCCTTCCGGGTGCATTGCACTGAGTCGAGTGCTCGCTCGGGACTTTGCTCCCGGGGCCAAGGCAAGAGGGCGTGCTTGCCCGCAGAACTGAGAACACGCTGTTGGGCAGAGCTGCAACTGACCGCCGGAGTTCAGCTGTCGCCGGACGGCAGAAGGCGAAGAACGAAGCCGCTTGCGAGCGGCGCAGTGCAGCGAAGAGCTCTCCGAATTCGCCGCTAGCTCCACGGTCCTTCTCAGCTGCGAGTAGCAGCGCTCGCAGTACACGGAGCTTCGCAAGGCCCGAAGACCCGGAGGGAAGTTTCGCACACGAAAATGTGCCAGGACAGAGACGTGTTCTACGTTGTCCCTTCTCGTCATGCAGTTTGTGCCTCTGCTGCTTGTGCTGTTAGGAATCGCTCCTTGAAAGACGAGCGAGAGCGTCCTTCCGGGTGCATTGCACTGAGTCGAGTGCTCGCTCGGGACTTTGCTCTCGGGGCCAAGGGAAGAGGGCGTGCTTGCCCGCAGAACTGAGAACACGCTGTTGGGCAGAGCTGCAACTGACCGCCGGAGTTCAGCTCTCGCCGGACGGCAGAAGGCGAAGAACGAAGCCGCTTGCGAGCGGCGCAGTGCAGCGAAGAGCTCTCCGAATTCGCCGCTAGCTCCACGGTCCTTCTGAGCTGCGAGTAGCAGCGCTCGCAGTACACAGGGCTTCGCAAGGCCCGAAGACCCGGAGGGAAGTATCGCACACGAAAATGTGCCAGGACAGAGACGTGTTCTACGTTGTCCCTTCTCGTCATGCAGTTTGTGCCTCTGCTGCTTGTGCTGTTAGGAATCGCTCCTTGAAAGACGAGCGAGAGCGTCCTTCCGGGTGCATTGCACTGAGTCGAGTGCTCGCTCGGGACTTTGCTCTCGGGGCCAAGGCAAGAGGGCGTGCTTGCCCGCAGAACTGAGAACACGCTGTTGGGCAGAGCTGCAACTGACCGCCGGAGTTCAGCTGTCGCCGGACGGCAGAAGGCGAAGAACGAAGCCGCTTGCGAGCGGCGCAGTGCAGCGAAGAGCTCTCCGAATTCGCCGCTAGCTCCACGGTCCTTCTGAGCTGCGAGTAGCAGCGCTCGCAGTACACGGAGCTTCGCAAGGCCCGAAGACCCGGAGGGAAGTATCGCACACGAAAATGTGCCAGGACAGAGACGTGTTCTACGTTGTCCCTTCTCGTCATGCAGTTTGTGCCTCTGCTGCTTGTGCTGTTAGGAATCGCTCCTTGAAAGACGAGCGAGAGCGTCCTTCCGGGTGCATTGCACTGAGTCGAGTGCTCGCTCGGGACTTTGCTCTCGGGGCCAAGGCAAGAGGGCGTGCTTGCCCGCAGAACTGAGAACACGCTGTTGGGCAGAGCTGCAACTGACCGCCGGAGTTCAGCTCTCGCCGGACGGCAGAAGGCGAAGAACGAAGCCGCTTGCGAGCGGCGCAGTGCAGCGAAGAGCTCTCCGAATTCGCCGCTAGCTCCACGGTCCTTCTGAGCTGCGAGTAGCAGCGCTCGCAGTACACAGGGCTTCGCAAGGCCCGAAGACCCGGAGGGAAGTATCGCACACGAAAATGTGCCAGGACAGAGACGTGTTCTACGTTGTCCCTTCTCGTCATGCAGTTTGTGCCACTGCTGCTTGTGCTGTTAGGAATCGCTCCTTGAAAGACGAGCGAGAGCGTCCTTCCGGGTGCATTGCACTGAGTCGAGTGCTCGCTCGGGACTTTGCTCTCGGGGCCAAGGCAAGAGGGCGTGCTTGCCCGCAGAACTGAGAACACGCTGTTGGGCAGAGCTGCAACTGACCGCCGGAGTTCAGCTGTCGCCGGACGGCAGAAGGCGAAGAACGAAGCCGCTTGCGAGCGGCGCAGTGCAGCGAAGAGCTCTCCGAATTCGCCGCTAGCTCCACGGTCCTTCTGAGCTGCGAGTAGCAGCGCTCGCAGTACACGGAGCTTCGCAAGGCCCGAAGACCCGGAGGGAAGTATCGCACACGAAAATGTGCCAGGACAGAGACGTGTTCTACGTTGTCCCTTCTCGTCATGCAGTTTGTGCCTCTGCTGCTTGTGCTGTTAGGAATCGCTCCTTGAAAGACGAGCGAGAGCGTCCTTCCGGGTGCATTGCACTGAGTCGAGTGCTCGCTCGGGACTTTGCTCCCGGGGCCAAGGCAAGAGGGCGTGCTTGCCCGCAGAACTGAGAACACGCTGTTGGGCAGAGCTGCAACTGACCGCCGGAGTTCAGCTGTCGCCGGACGGCAGAAGGCGAAGAACGAAGCCGCTTGCGAGCGGCGCAGTGCAGCGAAGAGCTCTCCGAATTCGCCGCTAGCTCCACGGTCCTTCTCAGCTGCGAGTAGCAGCGCTCGCAGTACACGGAGCTTCGCAAGGCCCGAAGACCCGGAGGGAAGTATCGCACACGAAAATGTGCCAGGACAGAGACGTGTTCTACGTTGTCCCTTCTCGTCATGCAGTTTGTGCCTCTGCTGCTTGTGCTGTTAGGAATCGCTCCTTGAAAGACGAGCGAGAGCGTCCTTCCGGGTGCATTGCACTGAGTCGAGTGCTCGCTCGGGACTTTGCTCCCGGGGCCAAGGCAAGAGGGCGTGCTTGCCCGCAGAACTGAGAACACGCTGTTGGGCAGAGCTGCAACTGACCGCCGGAGTTCAGCTCTCGCCGGACGGCAGAAGGCGAAGAACGAAGCCGCTTGCGAGCGGCGCAGTGCAGCCGAAGAGCTCTCCGAATTCGCCGCTAGCTCCACGGTCCTTCTCAGCTGCGAGTAGCAGCGCTCGCAGTACACGGAGCTTCGCAAGGCCCGAAGACCCGGAGGGAAGTATCGCACACGAAAATGTGCCAGGACAGAGACGTGTTCTACGTTGTCCCTTCTCGTCATGCAGTTTGTGCCTCTGCTGCTTGTGCTGTTAGGAATCGCTCCTTGAAAGACGAGCGAGAGCGTCCTTCCGGGTGCATTGCACTGAGTCGAGTGCTCGCTCGGGACTTTGCTCCCGGGGCCAAGGCAAGAGGGCGTGCTTGCCCGCAGAACTGAGAACACGCTGTTGGGCAGAGCTGCAACTGACCGCCGGAGTTCAGCTGTCGCCGGACGGCAGAAGGCGAAGAACGAAGCCGCTTGCGAGCGGCGCAGTGCAGCGAAGAGCTCTCCGAATTCGCCGCTAGCTCCACGGTCCTTCTCAGCTGCGAGTAGCAGCGCTCGCAGTACACGGAGCTTCGCAAGGCCCGAAGACCCGGAGGGAAGTATCGCACACGAAAATGTGCCAGGACAGAGACGTGTTCTACGTTGTCCCTTCTCGTCATGCAGTTTGTGCCTCTGCTGCTTGTGCTGTTAGGAATCGCTCCTTGAAAGACGAGCGAGAGCGTCCTTCCGGGTGCATTGCACTGAGTCGAGTGCTCGCTCGGGACTTTGCTCCCGGGGCCAAGGCAAGAGGGCGTGCTTGCCCGCAGAACTGAGAACACGCTGTTGGGCAGAGCTGCAACTGACCGCCGGAGTTCAGCTCTCGCCGGACGGCAGAAGGCGAAGAACGAAGCCGCTTGCGAGCGGCGCAGTGCAGCGAAGAGCTCTCCGAATTCGCCGCTAGCTCCACGGTCCTTCTCAGCTGCGAGTAGCAGCGCTCGCAGTACACGGAGCTTCGCAAGGCCCGAAGACCCGGAGGGAAGTATCGCACACGAAAATGTGCCAGGACAGAGACGTGTTCTACGTTGTCCCTTCTCGTCATGCAGTTTGTGCCTCTGCTGCTTCTGCTGTTAGGAATCGCTCCTTGAAAGACGAGCGAGAGCGTCCTTCCGGGTGCATTGCACTGAGTCGAGTGCTCGCTCGGGACTTTGCTCCCGGGGCCAAGGCAAGAGGGCGTGCTTGCCCGCAGAACTGAGAACACGCTGTTGGGCAGAGCTGCAACTGACCGCCGGAGTTCAGCTGTCGCCGGACGGCAGAAGGCGAAGAACGAAGCCGCTTGCGAGCGGCGCAGTGCAGCGAAGAGCTCTCCGAATTCGCCGCTAGCTCCACGGTCCTTCTCAGCTGCGAGTAGCAGCGCTCGCAGTACACGGAGCTTCGCAAGGCCCGAAGACCCGGAGGGAAGTTTCGCACACGAAAATGTGCCAGGACAGAGACGTGTTCTACGTTGTCCCTTCTCGTCATGCAGTTTGTGCCTCTGCTGCTTGTGCTGTTAGGAATCGCTCCTTGAAAGACGAGCGAGAGCGTCCTTCCGGGTGCATTGCACTGAGTCGAGTGCTCGCTCGGGACTTTGCTCTCGGGGCCAAGGGAAGAGGGCGTGCTTGCCCGCAGAACTGAGAACACGCTGTTGGGCAGAGCTGCAACTGACCGCCGGAGTTCAGCTCTCGCCGGACGGCAGAAGGCGAAGAACGAAGCCGCTTGCGAGCGGCGCAGTGCAGCGAAGAGCTCTCCGAATTCGCCGCTAGCTCCACGGTCCTTCTGAGCTGCGAGTAGCAGCGCTCGCAGTACACAGGGCTTCGCAAGGCCCGAAGACCCGGAGGGAAGTATCGCACACGAAAATGTGCCAGGACAGAGACGTGTTCTACGTTGTCCCTTCTCGTCATGCAGTTTGTGCCTCTGCTGCTTGTGCTGTTAGGAATCGCTCCTTGAAAGACGAGCGAGAGCGTCCTTCCGGGTGCATTGCACTGAGTCGAGTGCTCGCTCGGGACTTTGCTCTCGGGCCAAGGCAAGAGGGCGTGCTTGCCCGCAGAACTGAGAACACGCTGTTGGGCAGAGCTGCAACTGACCGCCGGAGTTCAGCTGTCGCCGGACGGCAGAAGGCGAAGAACGAAGCCGCTTGCGAGCGGCGCAGTGCAGCGAAGAGCTCTCCGAATTCGCCGCTAGCTCCACGGTCCTTCTGAGCTGCGAGTAGCAGCGCTCGCAGTACACGGAGCTTCGCAAGGCCCGAAGACCCGGAGGGAAGTATCGCACACGAAAATGTGCCAGGACAGAGACGTGTTCTACGTTGTCCCTTCTCGTCATGCAGTTTGTGCCTCTGCTGCTTGTGCTGTTAGGAATCGCTCCTTGAAAGACGAGCGAGAGCGTCCTTCCGGGTGCATTGCACTGAGTCGAGTGCTCGCTCGGGACTTTGCTCTCGGGGCCAAGGCAAGAGGGCGTGCTTGCCCGCAGAACTGAGAACACGCTGTTGGGCAGAGCTGCAACTGACCGCCGGAGTTCAGCTGTCGCCGGACGGCAGAAGGCGAAGAACGAAGCCGCTTGCGAGCGGCGCAGTGCAGCGAAGAGCTCTCCGAATTCGCCGCTAGCTCCACGGTCCTTCTCAGCTGCGAGTAGCAGCGCTCGCAGTACACGGAGCTTCGCAAGGCCCGAAGACCCGGAGGGAAGTATCGCACACGAAAATGTGCCAGGACAGAGACGTGTTCTACGTTGTCCCTTCTCGTCATGCAGTTTGTGCCTCTGCTGCTTGTGCTGTTAGGAATCGCTCCTTGAAAGACGAGCGAGAGCGTCCTTCCGGGTGCATTGCACTGAGTCGAGTGCTCGCTCGGGACTTTGCTCCGGGGCCAAGGCAAGAGGGCGTGCTTGCCCGCAGAACTGAGAACACGCTGTTGGGCAGAGCTGCAACTGACCGCCGGAGTTCAGCTGTCGCCGGACGGCAGAAGGCGAAGAACGAAGCCGCTTGCGAGCGGCGCAGTGCAGCGAAGAGCTCTCCGAATTCGCCGCTAGCTCCACGGTCCTTCTCAGCTGCGAGTAGCAGCGCTCGCAGTACACGGAGCTTCGCAAGGCCCGAAGACCCGGAGGGAAGTATCGCACACGAAAATGTGCCAGGACAGAGACGTGTTCTACGTTGTCCCTTCTCGTCATGCAGTTTGTGCCTCTGCTGCTTCTGCTGTTAGGAATCGCTCCTTGAAAGACGAGCGAGAGCGTCCTTCCGGGTGCATTGCACTGAGTCGAGTGCTCGCTCGGGACTTTGCTCCCGGGGCCAAGGCAAGAGGGCGTGCTTGCCCGCAGAACTGAGAACACGCTGTTGGGCAGAGCTGCAACTGACCGCCGGAGTTCAGCTGTCGCCGGACGGCAGAAGGCGAAGAACGAAGCCGCTTGCGAGCGGCGCAGTGCAGCGAAGAGCTCTCCGAATTCGCCGCTAGCTCCACGGTCCTTCTCAGCTGCGAGTAGCAGCGCTCGCAGTACACGGAGCTTCGCAAGGCCCGAAGACCCGGAGGGAAGTTTCGCACACGAAAATGTGCCAGGACAGAGACGTGTTCTACGTTGTCCCTTCTCGTCATGCAGTTTGTGCCTCTGCTGCTTGTGCTGTTAGGAATCGCTCCTTGAAAGACGAGCGAGAGCGTCCTTCCGGGTGCATTGCACTGAGTCGAGTGCTCGCTCGGGACTTTGCTCCCGGGGCCAAGGCAAGAGGGCGTGCTTGCCCGCAGAACTGAGAACACGCTGTTGGGCAGAGCTGCAACTGACCGCCGGAGTTCAGCTGTCGCCGGACGGCAGAAGGCGAAGAACGAAGCCGCTTGCGAGCGGCGCAGTGCAGCGAAGAGCTCTCCGAATTCGCCGCTAGCTCCACGGTCCTTCTGAGCTGCGAGTAGCAGCGCTCGCAGTACACGGAGCTTCGCAAGGCCCGAAGACCCGGAGGGAAGTATCGCACACGAAAATGTGCCAGGACAGAGACGTGTTCTACGTTGTCCCTTCTCGTCATGCAGTTTGTGCCTCTGCTGCTTGTGCTGTTAGGAATCGCTCCTTGAAAGACGAGCGAGAGCGTCCTTCCGGGTGCATTGCACTGAGTCGAGTGCTCGCTCGGGACTTTGCTCCCGGGGCCAAGGCAAGAGGGCGTGCTTGCCCGCAGAACTGAGAACACGCTGTTGGGCAGAGCTGCAACTGACCGCCGGAGTTCAGCTCTCGCCGGACGGCAGAAGGCGAAGAACGAAGCCGCTTGCGAGCGGCGCAGTGCAGCGAAGAGCTCTCCGAATTCGCCGCTAGCTCCACGGTCCTTCTGAGCTGCGAGTAGCAGCGCTCGCAGTACACGGAGCTTCGCAAGGCCCGAAGACCCGGAGGGAAGTATCGCACACGAAAATGTGCCAGGACAGAGACGTGTTCTACGTTGTCCCTTCTCGTCATGCAGTTTGTGCCTCTGCTGCTTGTGCTGTTAGGAATCGCTCCTTGAAAGACGAGCGAGAGCGTCCTTCCGGGTGCATTGCACTGAGTCGAGTGCTCGCTCGGGACTTTGCTCTCGGGGCCAAGGCAAGAGGGCGTGCTTGCCCGCAGAACTGAGAACACGCTGTTGGGCAGAGCTGCAACTGACCGCCGGAGTTCAGCTGTCGCCGGACGGCAGAAGGCGAAGAACGAAGCCGCTTGCGAGCGGCGCAGTGCAGCGAAGAGCTCTCCGAATTCGCCGCTAGCTCCACGGTCCTTCTGAGCTGCGAGTAGCAGCGCTCGCAGTACACGGAGCTTCGCAAGGCCCGAAGACCCGGAGGGAAGTATCGCACACGAAAATGTGCCAGGACAGAGACGTGTTCTACGTTGTCCCTTCTCGTCATGCAGTTTGTGCCTCTGCTGCTTGTGCTGTTAGGAATCGCTCCTTGAAAGACGAGCGAGAGCGTCCTTCCGGGTGCATTGCACTGAGTCGAGTGCTCGCTCGGGACTTTGCTCTCGGGGCCAAGGCAAGAGGGCGTGCTTGCCCGCAGAACTGAGAACACGCTGTTGGGCAGAGCTGCAACTGACCGCCGGAGTTCAGCTGTCGCCGGACGGCAGAAGGCGAAGAACGAAGCCGCTTGCGAGCGGCGCAGTGCAGCGAAGAGCTCTCCGAATTCGCCGCTAGCTCCACGGTCCTTCTCAGCTGCGAGTAGCAGCGCTCGCAGTACACGGAGCTTCGCAAGGCCCGAAGACCCGGAGGGAAGTATCGCACACGAAAATGTGCCAGGACAGAGACGTGTTCTACGTTGTCCCTTCTCGTCATGCAGTTTGTGCCTCTGCTGCTTGTGCTGTTAGGAATCGCTCCTTGAAAGACGAGCGAGAGCGTCCTTCCGGGTGCATTGCACTGAGTCGAGTGCTCGCTCGGGACTTTGCTCTCGGGGCCAAGGCAAGAGGGCGTGCTTGCCCGCAGAACTGAGAACACGCTGTTGGGCAGAGCTGCAACTGACCGCCGGAGTTCAGCTGTCGCCGGACGGCAGAAGGCGAAGAACGAAGCCGCTTGCGAGCGGCGCAGTGCAGCGAAGAGCTCTCCGAATTCGCCGCTAGCTCCACGGTCCTTCTCAGCTGCGAGTAGCAGCGCTCGCAGTACACGGAGCTTCGCAAGGCCCGAAGACCCGGAGGGAAGTATCGCACACGAAAATGTGCCAGGACAGAGACGTGTTCTACGTTGTCCCTTCTCGTCATGCAGTTTGTGCCTCTGCTGCTTGTGCTGTTAGGAATCGCTCCTTGAAAGACGAGCGAGAGCGTCCTTCGGGTGCATTGCACTGAGTCGAGTGCTCGCTCGGGACTTTGCTCTCGGGGCCAAGGCAAGAGGGCGTGCTTGCCCGCAGAACTGAGAACACGCTGTTGGGCAGAGCTGCAACTGACCGCCGGAGTTCAGCTGTCGCCGGACGGCAGAAGGCGAAGAACGAAGCCGCTTGCGAGCGGCGCAGTGCAGCGAAGAGCTCTCCGAATTCGCCGCTAGCTCCACGGTCCTTCTCAGCTGCGAGTAGCAGCGCTCGCAGTACACGGAGCTTCGCAAGGCCCGAAGACCCGGAGGGAAGTATCGCACACGAAAATGTGCCAGGACAGAGACGTGTTCTACGTTGTCCCTTCTCGTCATGCAGTTTGTGCCTCTGCTGCTTGTGCTGTTAGGAATCGCTCCTTGAAAGACGAGCGAGAGCGTCCTTCCGGGTGCATTGCACTGAGTCGAGTGCTCGCTCGGGACTTTGCTCTCGGGGCCAAGGCAAGAGGGCGTGCTTGCCCGCAGAACTGAGAACACGCTGTTGGGCAGAGCTGCAACTGACCGCCGGAGTTCAGCTGTCGCCGGACGGCAGAAGGCGAAGAACGAAGCCGCTTGCGAGCGGCGCAGTGCAGCGAAGAGCTCTCCGAATTCGCCGCTAGCTCCACGGTCCTTCTCAGCTGCGAGTAGCAGCGCTCGCAGTACACGGAGCTTCGCAAGGCCCGAAGACCCGGAGGGAAGTATCGCACACGAAAATGTGCCAGGACAGAGACGTGTTCTACGTTGTCCCTTCTCGTCATGCAGTTTGTGCCTCTGCTGCTTCTGCTGTTAGGAATCGCTCCTTGAAAGACGAGCGAGAGCGTCCTTCCGGGTGCATTGCACTGAGTCGAGTGCTCGCTCGGGACTTTGCTCCCGGGGCCAAGGCAAGAGGGCGTGCTTGCCCGCAGAACTGAGAACACGCTGTTGGGCAGAGCTGCAACTGACCGCCGGAGTTCAGCTGTCGCCGGACGGCAGAAGGCGAAGAACGAAGCCGCTTGCGAGCGGCGCAGTGCAGCGAAGAGCTCTCCGAATTCGCCGCTAGCTCCACGGTCA
>NW_028276690.1:0-67972 GCF_052056855.1 Sturnus vulgaris | reverse complement strand
TAGCTCTCGCCGGACGGCAGAAGGCGAAGAACGAAGCCGCTTGCGAGCGGCGCAGTGCAGCGAAGAGCTCTCCGAATTCGCCGCTAGCTCCACGGTCCTTCTCAGCTGCGAGTAGCAGCGCTCGCAGTACACAGGGCTTCGCAAGGCCCGAAGACCCGGAGGGAAGTATCGCACACGAAAATGCGCACAGGACAGAGACGTGTTCTACGTTGTCCCTTCTCGTCATGCAGTTTGTGCCTCTGCTGCTTCTGCTGTAGGTAATCGCTCCTTGAAAGACGAGCGAGAGCGTCCTTCCGGGTGCATTGCACTGAGTCGAGTGCTCGCTCGGGGACTTTGCACTCGGGGCCAAGGCCAAAGAGGGCGTGCTTGCCCGCAGAACTGAGAACACGCTGTTGGGCAGAGCTGCAACTTGACCGCTGGAGTTCAGCTCTCGCCGGACGGCAGAAGGCGAAGAACGAAGCCGCTTGCGAGCGGCGCAGTGCAGCGAAGAGCTCTCCGAATTCGCCGCTAGCTCCACGGTCCTTCTCAGCTGCGAGTAGCAGCGCTCGCAGTACACAGGGCTTCGCAAGGCCCGAAGACCCGGAGGGAAGTATCGCACACGAAAATGCGCCAGGGACAGAGACGTGTTCTACGTTGTCCCTTCTCGTCATGCAGTTTGTGCCTCTGCTGCTTCTGCTGTAGGTAATCGCTCCTTGAAAGACCGAGCGAGAGCGTCCTTCCGGGTGCATTGCACTGAGTCGAGTGCTCGCTCGGGACTTTGCTCTCGGGGCCAAGGCAAGAGGGCGTGCTTGCCCGCAGAACTGAGAACACGCTGTTGGGCAGAGCTGCAACTGACCGCTGGAGTTCAGCTCTCGCCGGACGGCAGAAGGCGAAGAACGAAGCCGCTTGCGAGCGGCGCAGTGCAGCGAAGAGCTCTCCGAATTCGCCGCTAGCTCCACGGTCCTCTCAGCTTGCGAGTAGCAGCGCTCGCAGTACACAGAGCTTCGCAAGGCCCGAAGACCCCGGAGGGAAGTATCGCACACGAAAAATGTGCCAGGACAGAGACGTGTTCTACGTTGTCCCTTCTCGTCATGCAGTTTGTGCTCTGCTGCTTCTGCTGTTAGGAATCGCTCCTTGAAAGGCGAGCAGAGAGCGTCCTTCCGGGTGCATTGCACTGAGTCGAGTGCTCGCTCGGGGCTTTGCTCCTCGGGGCCAAGGCAAGAGGGCGTGCTTGCCCGCAGAACTGAGAACACGCTGTTGGGCAGAGCTGCAACTGACCGCCTGGAGTTCAGCTCTCGCCGGACGGCAGAAGGCGAAGAACGAAGCCGCTTGCGAGCGGCGCAGTGCAGCGAAGAGCTCTCCGAATTCGCCGCTAGCTCCACGGTCCTTCTCAGCTGCGAGTAGCAGCGCTCGCAGTACACAGAGCTTCGCAAGGCCCGAAGACCCGGAGGGAAGTATCGCACACGAAAATGTGCCAGGACAGAGACGTGTTCTACGTTGTCCCTTCTCGTCATGCAGTTTGTGCCTCTGCTGCTTCTGCTGTTAGGGAATCGCTCCTTGAAAGGACGAGCGAGAGCGTCCTTCCGGGTGCATTGCACTGAGTCGAGTGCTCGCTCGGGGCTTTGCTCTCGGGGCCAAGGCAAGAGGGCGTGCTTGCCCGCAGAACTGAGAACACGCTGTTGGGCAGAGCTGCAACTGACCGCTGGAGTTCAGCTCTCGCCGGACGGCAGAAGGCGAAGAACGAAGCCGCTTGCGAGCGGCGCAGTGCAGCGAAGAGCTCTCCGAATTCGCCGCTAGCTCCACGGTCCTTCTCAGCTGCGAGTAGCAGCGCTCGCAGTACACAGAGCTTCGCAAGGCCCGAAGACCCGGAGGGAAGTATCGCACACGAAAATGTGCCAGGACAGAGACGTGTTCTACGTTGTCCCTTCTCGTCATGCAGTTTGTGCCTCTGCTGCTTCTGCTGTTAGGAATCGCTCCTTGAAAGGCGAGCGAGAGCGTCCTTCCGGGTGCATTGCACTGAGTCGAGTGCTCGCTCGGGAGCTTTGCTCTCGGGGCCAAGGCAAGAGGGCGTGCTTGCCCGCAGAACTGAGAACACGCTGTTGGGCAGAGCTGCAACTGACCGCTGGAGTTCAGCTCTCGCCGGACGGCAGAAGGCGAAGAACGAAGCCGCTTGCGAGCGGCGCAGTGCAGCGAAGAGCTCTCCGAATTCCGCCGCTAGCTCCACGGTCCTTCTCAGCTGCGAGTAGCAGCGCTCGCAGTACACAGGGCTTCGCAAGGCCCGAAGACCCGGAGGGAAGTATCGCACACGAAAATGTGCCAGGACAGAGACGTGTTCTACGTTGTCCCCTTCTCGTCATGCAGTTTGTGCCTCTGCTGCTTCTGCTGTTAGGAATCGCTCCTTGAAAGGCGAGCGAGGAGCGTCCTTCCGGGTGCATTGCACTGAGTCGAGTGCTCGCTCGGGGCTTTGCTCTCGGGGCCAAGGCAAGAGGGCGTGCTTGCCCGCAGAACTGAGAAACACGCTGTTGGGCAGAGCTGCAACTGACCGCTGGAGTTCAGCTCTCGCCGGACGGCAGAAGGCGAAGAACGAAGCCGCTTGCGAGCGGCGCAGTGCAGCGAAGAGCTCTCCGAATTCGCCGCTAGCTCCACGGTCCTTCTCAGCTGCGAGTAGCAGCGCTCGCAGTACACAGAGCTTCGCAAGGCCCGAAGACCCGGAGGGAAGTATCGCACACGAAAATGTGCCAGGACAGAGACGTGTTCTACGTTGTCCCTTCTCGTCATGCAGTTTGTGCCTCTGCTGCTTCTGCTGTTAGGAATCGCTCCTTGAAAGGCGAGCGAGAGCGTCCTTCCGGGTGCATTGCACTGAGTCGAGTGCTCGCTCGGGGCTTTGCTCTCGGGGCCAAGGCAAGAGGGCGTGCTTGCCCGCAGAACTGAGAACACGCTGTTGGGCAGAGCTGCAACTGACCGCTGGAGTTCAGCTCTCGCCGGACGGCAGAAGGCGAAGAACGAAGCCGCTTGCGAGCGGCGCAGTGCAGCGAAGAGCTCTCCGAATTCGCCGCTAGCTCCACGGTCCTTCTCAGCTGCGAGTAGCAGCGCTCGCAGTACACAGGGCTTCGCAAGGCCCGAAGACCCGGAGGGAAGTTTCGCACACGAAAATGTGCCAGGACAGAGACGTGTTCTACGTTGTCCCTTCTCGTCATGCAGTTTGTGCCTCTGCTGCTTCTGCTGTTAGGAATCGCTCCTTGAAAGGCGAGCGAGAGCGTCCTTCCGGGTGCATTGCACTGAGTCGAGTGCTCGCTCGGGGCTTTGCTCTCGGGGCCAAGGCAAGAGGGCGTGCTTGCCCGCAGAACTGAGAACACGCTGTTGGGCAGAGCTGCAACTGACCGCTGGAGTTCAGCTCTCGCCGGACGGCAGAAGGCGAAGAACGAAGCCGCTTGCGAGCGGCGCAGTGCAGCGAAGAGCTCTCCGAATTCGCCGCTAGCTCCACGGTCCTTCTCAGCTGCGAGTAGCAGCGCTCGCAGTACACAGGGCTTCGCAAGGCCCGAAGACCCGGAGGGGAAGTATCGCACACGAAAATGCGCCAGGACAGAGACGTGTTCTACGTTGTCCCTTCTCGTCATGCAGTTTGTGCCTCTGCTGCTTCTGCTGTAGGTAATCGCTCCTTGAAAGGCGAGCGAGAGCGTCCTTCCGGGTGCATTGCACTGAGTCGAGTGCTCGCTCGGGGCTTTGTCTCTCGGGGCCAAGGCAAGAGGGCGTGCTTGCCCGCAGAACTGAGAACACGCTGTTGGGCAGAGCTGCAACTGACCGCTGGAGTTCAGCTCTCGCCCGGACGGCAGAAGGCGAAGAACGAAGCCGCTTGCGAGCGGCGCAGTGCAGCGAAGAGCTCTCCGAATTCGCCGCTAGCTCCACGGTCCTTCTCAGCTGCGAGTAGCAGCGCTCGCAGTACACAGAGCTTCGCAAGGCCCGAAGACCCGGAGGGAAGTATCGCACACGAAAATGCGCCAGGACAGAGACGTGTTCTACGTTGTCCCTTCTCGTCATGCAGTTTGTGCCTCTGCTGCTTCTGCTGTTAGGAATCGCTCCTTGAAAGGCGAGCGAGAGCGTCCTTCCGGGTGCATTGCACTGAGTCGAGTGCTCGCTCGGGGCTTTGCTCTCGGGGCCAAGGCAAGAGGGCGTGCTTGCCCGCAGAACTGAGAACACGCTGTTGGGCAGAGCTGCAACTGACCGCTGGAGTTCAGCTCTCGCCGGACGGCAGAAGGCGAAGAACGAAGCCGCTTGCGAGCGGCGCAGTGCAGCGAAGAGCTCTCCGAATTCGCCGCTAGCTCCACGGTCCTTCCTCAGCTGCGAGTAGCAGCGCTCGCAGTACACAGAGCTTCGCAAGGCCCGAAGACCCGGAGGGAAGTATCGCACACGAAAATGCGCCAGGACAGAGACGTGTTCTACGTTGTCCCTTCTCGTCATGCAGTTTGTGCCTCTGCTGCTTCTGCTGTAGGTAATCGCTCCTTGAAAGGACGAGCGAGAGCGTCCTTCCGGGTGCATTGCACTGAGTCGAGTGCTCGCTCGGGGACTTTGCACTCGGGGCCAAGGCAAGAGGGCGTGCTTGCCCGCAGAACTGAGAACACGCTGTTGGGCAGAGCTGCAACTGACCGCTGGAGTTCAGCTCTCGCCGGACGGCAGAAGGCGAAGAACGAAGCCGCTTGCGAGCGGCGCAGTGCAGCGAAGAGCTCTCCGAATTCGCCGCTAGCTCCACGGTCCTTCTCAGCTGCGAGTAGCAGCGCTCGCAGTACACAGAGCTTCGCAAGGCCCGAAGACCCCGGAGGGAAGTATCGCACACGAAAATGCGCCAGGACAGAGACGTGTTCTACGTTGTCCCTTCTCGTCATGCAGTTTGTGCCTCTGCTGCTTCTGCTGTTAGGAATCGCTCCTTGAAAGGCGAGCGAGAGCGTCCTTCCGGGTGCATTGCACTGAGTCGAGTGCTCGCTCGGGACTTTGCTCTCGGGGCCAAGGCAAGAGGGCGTGCTTGCCCGCAGAACTGAGAACACGCTGTTGGGCAGAGCTGCAACTGACCGCTGGAGTTCAGCTCTCGCCGGACGGCAGAAGGCGAAGAACGAAGCCGCTTGCGAGCGGCGCAGTGCAGCGAAGAGCTCTCCGAATTCGCCGCTAGCTCCACGGTCCTTCTCAGCTGCGAGTAGCAGCGCTCGCAGTACACAGGTGCTTCGCAAGGCCCGAAGACCCGGAGGGAAGTATCGCACACGAAAAATGCGCCAGGACAGAGACGTGTTCTACGTTGTCCCTTCTCGTCATGCAGTTTGTGCCTCTGCTGCTTCTGCTGTAGGTAATCGCTCCTTGAAAGACGAGCGAGAGCGTCCTTCCGGGTGCATTGCACTGAGTCGAGTGCTCGCTCGGGACTTTGCACTCGGGGCCAAGGCAAGAGGGCGTGCTTGCCCGCAGAACTGAGAACACGCTGTTGGGCAGAGCTGCAACTGACCGCTGGAGTTCAGCTCTCGCCGGACGGCAGAAGGCGAAGAACGAAGCCGCTTGCGAGCGGCGCAGTGCAGCGAAGAGCTCTCCGAATTCGCCGCTAGCTCCACGGTTCCTTCTCAGCTGCGAGTAGCAGCGCTCGCAGTACACAGGGCTTCGCAAGGCCCGAAGACCCGGAGGGAAGTATCGCACACGAAAATGCGCCAGGACAGAGACGTGTTCTACGTTGTCCCTTCTCGTCATGCAGTTTGTGCCTCTGCTGCTTCTGCTGTAGGTAATCGCTCCTTGAAAGACGAGCGAGAGCGTCCTTCCGGGTGCATTGCACTGAGTCGAGTGCTCGCTCGGGACTTTGCACTCGGGGCCAAGGCAAGAGGGCGTGCTTGCCCGCAGAACTGAGAACACGCTGTTGGGCAGAGCTGCAACTGACCGCTGGAGTTCAGCTCTCGCCGGACGGCAGAAGGCGAAGAACGAAGCCGCTTGCGAGCGGCGCAGTGCAGCGAAGAGCTCTCCGAATTCGCCGCTAGCTCCACGGTCCTTCTCAGCTGCGAGTAGCAGCGCTCGCAGTACACAGAGCTTCGCAAGGCCCGAAGACCCGGAGGGAAGTATCGCACACGAAAATGCGCCAGGACAGAGACGTGTTCTACGTTGTCCCTTCTCGTCATGCAGTTTGTGCCTCTGCTGCTTCTGCTGTTAGGAATCGCTCCTTGAAAGACGAGCGAGAGCGTCCTTCCGGGTGCATTGCACTGAGTCGAGTGCTCGCTCGGGACTTTGCCTCTCGGGGCCAAGGCAAGAGGGCGTGCTTGCCCGCAGAACTGAGAACACGCTGTTGGGCAGAGCTGCAACTGACCGCTGGAGTTCAGCTCTCGCCGGACGGCAGAAGGCGAAGAACGAAGCCGCTTGCGAGCGGCGCAGTGCAGCGAAGAGCTCTCCGAATTCGCCGCTAGCTCCACGGTCCTTCTCAGCTGCGAGTAGCAGCGCTCGCAGTACACAGGGCTTCGCAAGGCCCGAAGACCCGGAGGGAAGTATCGCACACGAAAATGCGCCAGGACAGAGACGTGTTCTACGTTGTCCCTTCTCGTCATGCAGTTTGTGCCTCTGCTGCTTCTGCTGTAGGAATCGCTCCTTGAAAGACGAGCGAGAGCGTCCTTCCGGGTGCATTGCACTGAGTCGAGTGCTCGCTCGGGACTTTGCACTCGGGGCCAAGGCAAGAGGGCGTGCTTGCCCGCAGAACTGAGAACACGCTGTTGGGCAGAGCTGCAACTGACCGCTGGAGTTCAGCTCTCGCCGGACGGCAGAAGGCGAAGAACGAAGCCGCTTGCGAGCGGCGCAGTGCAGCGAAGAGCTCTCCGAATTCGCCGCTAGCTCCACGGTCCTTCTCAGCTGCGAGTAGCAGCGCTCGCAGTACACAGGGCTTCGCAAGGCCCGAAGACCCGGAGGGAAGTATCGCACACGAAAATGCGCCAGGACAGAGACGTGTTCTACGTTGTCCCTTCTCGTCATGCAGTTTGTGCCTCTGCTGCTTCTGCTGTTAGGAATCGCTCCTTGAAAGACGAGCGAGAGCGTCCTTCCGGGTGCATTGCACTGAGTCGAGTGCTCGCTCGGGACTTTGCTCTCGGGGCCAAGGCAAGAGGGCGTGCTTGCCCGCAGAACTGAGAACACGCTGTTGGGCAGAGCTGCAACTGACCGCTGGAGTTCAGCTCTCGCCGGACGGCAGAAGGCGAAGAACGAAGCCGCTTGCGAGCGGCGCAGTGCAGCGAAGAGCTCTCCGAATTCGCCGCTAGCTCCACGGTCCTTCTCAGCTGCGAGTAGCAGCGCTCGCAGTACACAGAGCTTCGCAAGGCCCGAAGACCCGGAGGGAAGTATCGCACACGAAAATGCGCCAGGACAGAGACGTGTTCTACGTTGTCCCTTCTCGTCATGCAGTTTGTGCCTCTGCTGCTTCTGCTGTTAGGAATCGCTCCTTGAAAGGCGAGCGAGAGCGTCCTTCCGGGTGCATTGCACTGAGTCGAGTGCTCGCTCGGGACTTTGCTCTCGGGGCCAAGGCAAGAGGGCGTGCTTGCCCGCAGAACTGAGAACACGCTGTTGGGCAGAGCTGCAACTGACCGCTGGAGTTCAGCTCTCGCCGGACGGCAGAAGGCGAAGAACGAAGCCGCTTGCGAGCGGCGCAGTGCAGCGAAGAGCTCTCCGAATTCGCCGCTAGCTCCACGGTCCTTCTCAGCTGCGAGTAGCAGCGCTCGCAGTACACAGGGCTTCGCAAGGCCCGAAGACCCGGAGGGAAGTTTCGCACACGAAATGTGCCAGGACAGAGACGTGTTCTACGTTGTCCCTTCTCGTCATGCAGTTTGTGCCTCTGCTGCTTCTGCTGTTAGGAATCGCTCCTTGAAAGGCGAGCGAGAGCGTCCTTCCGGGTGCATTGCACTGAGTCGAGTGCTCGCTCGGGGCTTTGCTCTCGGGGCCAAGGCAAGAGGGCGTGCTTGCCCGCAGAACTGAGAACACGCTGTTGGGCAGAGCTGCAACTGACCCGCTGGAGTTCAGCTCTCGCCGGACGGCAGAAGGCGAAGAACGAAGCCGCTTGCGAGCGGCGCAGTGCAGCGAGGAGCTCTCCGAATTCGCCGCTAGCTCCACGGTCCTTCTCAGCTGCGAGTAGCAGCGCTCGCAGTACACAGAGGCTTCGCAAGGCCCGAAGACCCGGAGGGAAGTATCGCACACGAAAATGTGCCAGGACAGAGACGTGTTCTACGTTGTCCCTTCTCGTCATGCAGTTTGTGCCTCTGCTGCTTCTGCTGTTAGGAATCGCTCCTTGAAAGGCGAGCGAGAGCGTCCTTCCGGGTGCATTGCACTGAGTCGAGTGCTCGCTCGGGGCTTTGCTCTCGGGGCCAAGGCAAGAGGGCGTGCTTGCCCGCAGAACTGAGAACACGCTGTTGGGCAGAGCTGCAACTGACCGCTGGAGTTCAGCTCTCGCCGGACGGCAGAAGGCGAAGAACGAAGCCGCTTGCGAGCGGCGCAGTGCAGCGAAGAGCTCTCCGAATTCGCCGCTAGCTCCACGGTCCTTCTCAGCTGCGAGTAGCAGCGCTCGCAGTACACAGGGCTTCGCAAGGCCCGAAGACCCGGAGGGAAGTATCGCACACGAAAATGTGCCAGGACAGAGACGTGTTCTACGTTGTCCCTTCTCGTCATGCAGTTTGTGCCTCTGCTGCTTCTGCTGTTAGGAATCGCTCCTTGAAAGGCGAGCGAGAGCGTCCTTCCGGGTGCATTGCACTGAGTCGAGTGCTCGCTCGGGGCTTTGCTCTCGGGGCCAAGGCAAGAGGGCGTGCTTGCCCGCAGAACTGAGAACACGCTGTTGGGCAGAGCTGCAACTGACCGCTGGAGTTCAGCTCTCGCCGGACGGCAGAAGGCGAAGAACGAAGCCGCTTGCGAGCGGCGCAGTGCAAGGAAGAGCTCTCCGAATTCGCCGCTAGCTCCACGGTCCTTCTCAGCTGCGAGTAGCAGCGCTCGCAGTACACAGAGCTTCGCAAGGCCCGAAGACCCGGAGGGAAGTATCGCACACGAAAATGTGCCAGGACAGAGACGTGTTCTACGTTGTCCCTTCTCGTCATGCAGTTTGTGCCTCTGCTGCTTCTGCTGTTAGGAATCGCTCCTTGAAAGGCGAGCGAGAGCGTCCTTCCGGGTGCATTGCACTGAGTCGAGTGCTCGCTCGGGACTTTGCTCTCGGGGCCAAGGCAAGAGGGCGTGCTTGCCCGCAGAACTGAGAACACGCTGTTGGGCAGAGCTGCAACTGACCGCTGGAGTTCAGCTCTCGCCGGACGGCAGAAGGCGAAGAACGAAGCCGCTTGCGAGCGGCGCAGTGCAGCGAAGAGCTCTCCGAATTCGCCGCTAGCTCCACGGTCCTTCTCAGCTGCGAGTAGCAGCGCTCGCAGTACACAGGGCTTCGCAAGGCCCGAAGACTCGGAGGGAAGTTTCGCACACGAAAATGTGCCAGGACAGAGACGTGTTCTACGTTGTCCCTTCTCGTCATGCAGTTTGTGCCTCTGCTGCTTCTGCTGTTAGGAATCGCTCCTTGAAAGGCGAGCGAGAGCGTCCTTCCGGGTGCATTGCACTGAGTCGAGTGCTCGCTCGGGGCTTTGCTCTCGGGGCCAAGGCAAGAGGGCGTGCTTGCCCGCAGAACTGAGAACACGCTGTTGGGCAGAGCTGCAACTGACCGCTGGAGTTCAGCTCTCGCCGGACGGCAGAAGGCGAAGAACGAAGCCGCTTGCGAGCGGCGCAGTGCAGCGAAGAGCTCTCCGAATTCGCCGCTAGCTCCATGGTCCTTCTCAGCTGCGAGTAGCAGCGCTCGCAGTACACAGAGCTTCGCAAGGCCCGAAGACCCGGAGGGAAGTATGGCACACGGAAATGTGCCAGGACAGAGACGTGTTCTACGTTGTCCCTTCTCGTCATGCAGTTTGTGCCTCTGCTGCTTCTGCTGTTAGGAATCGCTCCTTGAAAGACGAGCGAGAGCGTCCTTCCGGGTGCATTGCACTGAGTCGAGTGCTCGCTCGGGACTTTGCACTCGGGGCCAAGGCAAGAGGGCGTGCTTGCCCGCAGAACTGAGAACACGCTGTTGGGCAGAGCTGCAACTGACCGCTGGAGTTCAGCTCTCGCCGGACGGCAGAAGGCGAAGAACGAAGCCGCTTGCGAGCGGCGCAGTGCAGCGAAGAGCTCTCCGAATTCGCCGCTAGCTCCACGGTCCTTCTCAGCTGCGAGTAGCAGCGCTCGCAGTACACAGAGCTTCGCAAGGCCCGAAGACCCGGAGGGAAGTATCGCACACGAAAATGCGCCAGGACAGAGACGTGTTCTACGTTGTCCCTTCTCGTCATGCAGTTTGTGCCTCTGCTGCTTCTGCTGTTAGGAATCGCTCCTTGAAAGACGAGCGAGAGCGTCCTTCCGGGTGCATTGCACTGAGTCGAGTGCTCGCTCGGGACTTTGCTCTCGGGGCCAAGGCAAGAGGGCGTGCTTGCCCGCAGAACTGAGAACACGCTGTTGGGCAGAGCTGCAACTGACCGCTGGAGTTCAGCTCTCGCCGGACGGCAGAAGGCGAAGAACGAAGCCGCTTGCGAGCGGCGCAGTGCAGCGAAGAGCTCTCCGAATTCGCCGCTAGCTCCACGGTCCTTCTCAGCTGCGAGTAGCAGCGCTCGCAGTACACAGAGCTTCGCAAGGCCCGAAGACCCGGAGGGAAGTATCGCACACGAAAATGTGCCAGGACAGAGACGTGTTCTACGTTGTCCCTTCTCGTCATGCAGTTTGTGCCTCTGCTGCTTCTGCTGTTAGGAATCGCTCCTTGAAAGGCGAGCGAGAGCGTCCTTCCGGGTGCATTGCACTGAGTCGAGTGCTCGCTCGGGGCTTTGCTCTCGGGGCCAAGGCAAGAGGGCGTGCTTGCCCGCAGAACTGAGAACACGCTGTTGGGCAGAGCTGCAACTGACCGCTGGAGTTCAGCTCTCGCCGGACGGCAGAAGGCGAAGAACGAAGCCGCTTGCGAGCGGCGCAGTGCAGCGAAGAGCTCTCCGAATTCGCCGCTAGCTCCACGGTCCTTCTCAGCTGCGAGTAGCAGCGCTCGCAGTACACAGAGCTTCGCAAGGCCCGAAGACCCGGAGGGAAGTTTCGCACACGAAAATGTGCCAGGACAGAGACGTGTTCTACGTTGTCCCTTCTCGTCATGCAGTTTGTGCCTCTGCTGCTTCTGCTGTTAGGAATCGCTCCTTGAAAGGCGAGCGAGAGCGTCCTTCCGGGTGCATTGCACTGAGTCGAGTGCTCGCTCGGGGCTTTGCTCTCGGGGCCAAGGCAAGAGGGCGTGCTTGCCCGCAGAACTGAGAACACGCTGTTGGGCAGAGCTGCAACTGACCGCTGGAGTTCAGCTCTCGCCGGACGGCAGAAGGCGAAGAACGAAGCCGCTTGCGAGCGGCGCAGTGCAGCGAAGAGCTCTCCGAATTCGCCGCTAGCTCCACGGTCCTTCTCAGCTGCGAGTAGCAGCGCTCGCAGTACACAGGGCTTCGCAAGGCCCGAAGACCCGGAGGGAAGTATCGCACACGAAAATGTGCCAGGACAGAGACGTGTTCTACGTTGTCCCTTCTCGTCATGCAGTTTGTGCCTCTGCTGCTTCTGCTGTTAGGAATCGCTCCTTGAAAGGCGAGCGAGAGCGTCCTTCCGGGTGCATTGCACTGAGTCGAGTGCTCGCTCGGGGCTTTGCACTCGGGGCCAAGGCAAGAGGGCGTGCTTGCCCGCAGAACTGAGAACACGCTGTTGGGCAGAGCTGCAACTGACCGCTGGAGTTCAGCTCTCGCCGGACGGCAGAAGGCGAAGAACGAAGCCGCTTGCGAGCGGCGCAGTGCAGCGAAGAGCTCTCCGAATTCGCCGCTAGCTCCACGGTCCTTCTCAGCTGCGAGTAGCAGCGCTCGCAGTACACAGGGCTTCGCAAGGCCCGAAGACCCGGAGGGAAGTATCGCACACGAAAATGCGCCAGGACAGAGACGTGTTCTACGTTGTCCCTTCTCGTCATGCAGTTTGTGCCTCTGCTGCTTCTGCTGTTAGGAATCGCTCCTTGAAAGGCGAGCGAGAGCGTCCTTCCGGGTGCATTGCACTGAGTCGAGTGCTCGCTCGGGGCTTTGCTCTCGGGGCCAAGGCAAGAGGGCGTGCTTGCCCGCAGAACTGAGAACACGCTGTTGGGCAGAGCTGCAACTGACCGCTGGAGTTCAGCTCTCGCCGGACGGCAGAAGGCGAAGAACGAAGCCGCTTGCGAGCGGCGCAGTGCAGCGAAGAGCTCTCCGAATTCGCCGCTAGCTCCACGGTCCTTCTCAGCTGCGAGTAGCAGCGCTCGCAGTACACAGAGCTTCGCAAGGCCCGAAGACCCGGAGGGAAGTATCGCACACGAAAATGTGCCAGGACAGAGACGTGTTCTACGTTGTCCCTTCTCGTCATGCAGTTTGTGCCTCTGCTGCTTCTGCTGTTAGGAATCGCTCCTTGAAAGGCGAGCGAGAGCGTCCTTCCGGGTGCATTGCACTGAGTCGAGTGCTCGCTCGGGACTTTGCTCTCGGGGCCAAGGCAAGAGGGCGTGCTTGCCCGCAGAACTGAGAACACGCTGTTGGGCAGAGCTGCAACTGACCGCTGGAGTTCAGCTCTCGCCGGACGGCAGAAGGCGAAGAACGAAGCCGCTTGCGAGCGGCGCAGTGCAGCGAAGAGCTCTCCGAATTCGCCGCTAGCTCCACGGTCCTTCTCAGCTGCGAGTAGCAGCGCTCGCAGTACACAGGGCTTCGCAAGGCCCGAAGACCCGGAGGGAAGTTTCGCACACGAAAATGTGCCAGGACAGAGACGTGTTCTACGTTGTCCCTTCTCGTCATGCAGTTTGTGCCTCTGCTGCTTCTGCTGTTAGGAATCGCTCCTTGAAAGGCGAGCGAGAGCGTCCTTCCGGGTGCATTGCACTGAGTCGAGTGCTCGCTCGGGGCTTTGCTCTCGGGGCCAAGGCAAGAGGGCGTGCTTGCCCGCAGAACTGAGAACACGCTGTTGGGCAGACCTGCAACTGACCGCTGGAGTTCAGCTCTCGCCGGACGGCAGAAGGCGAAGAACGAAGCCGCTTGCGAGCGGCGCAGTGCAGCGAAGAGCTCTCCGAATTCGCCGCTAGCTCCACGGTCCTTCTCAGCTGCGAGTAGCAGCGCTCGCAGTACACAGGGCTTCGCAAGGCCCGAAGACCCGGAGGGAAGTATCGCACACGAAAATGCGCCAGGACAGAGACGTGTTCTACGTTGTCCCTTCTCGTCATGCAGTTTGTGCCTCTGCTGCTTCTGCTGTAGGTAATCGCTCCTTGAAAGGCGAGCGAGAGCGTCCTTCCGGGTGCATTGCACTGAGTCGAGTGCTCGCTCGGGGCTTTGCTCTCGGGGCCAAGGCAAGAGGGCGTGCTTGCCCGCAGAACTGAGAACACGCTGTTGGGCAGAGCTGCAACTGACCGCTGGAGTTCAGCTCTCGCCGGACGGCAGAAGGCGAAGAACGAAGCCGCTTGCGAGCGGCGCAGTGCAGCGAAGAGCTCTCCGAATTCGCCGCTAGCTCCACGGTCCTTCTCAGCTGCGAGTAGCAGCGCTCGCAGTACACAGAGCTTCGCAAGGCCCGAAGACCCGGAGGGAAGTATCGCACACGAAAATGCGCCAGGACAGAGACGTGTTCTACGTTGTCCCTTCTCGTCATGCAGTTTGTGCCTCTGCTGCTTCTGCTGTTAGGAATCGCTCCTTGAAAGGCGAGCGAGAGCGTCCTTCCGGGTGCATTGCACTGAGTCGAGTGCTCGCTCGGGGCTTTGCTCTCGGGGCCAAGGCAAGAGGGCGTGCTTGCCCGCAGAACTGAGAACACGCTGTTGGGCAGAGCTGCAACTGACCGCTGGAGTTCAGCTCTCGCCGGACGGCAGAAGGCGAAGAACGAAGCCGCTTGCGAGCGGCGCAGTGCAGCGAAGAGCTCTCCGAATTCGCCGCTAGCTCCACGGTCCTTCCCAGCTGCGAGTAGCAGCGCTCGCAGTACACAGAGCTTCGCAAGGCCCGAAGACCCGGAGGGAAGTATCGCACACGAAAATGCGCCAGGACAGAGACGTGTTCTACGTTGTCCCTTCTCGTCATGCAGTTTGTGCCTCTGCTGCTTCTGCTGTAGGTAATCGCTCCTTGAAAGACGAGCGAGAGCGTCCTTCCGGGTGCATTGCACTGAGTCGAGTGCTCGCTCGGGACTTTGCACTCGGGGCCAAGGCAAGAGGGCGTGCTTGCCCGCAGAACTGAGAACACGCTGTTGGGCAGAGCTGCAACTGACCGCTGGAGTTCAGCTCTCGCCGGACGGCAGAAGGCGAAGAACGAAGCCGCTTGCGAGCGGCGCAGTGCAGCGAAGAGCTCTCCGAATTCGCCGCTAGCTCCACGGTCCTTCTCAGCTGCGAGTAGCAGCGCTCGCAGTACACAGAGCTTCGCAAGGCCCGAAGACCCGGAGGGAAGTATCGCACACGAAAATGCGCCAGGACAGAGACGTGTTCTACGTTGTCCCTTCTCGTCATGCAGTTTGTGCCTCTGCTGCTTCTGCTGTTAGGAATCGCTCCTTGAAAGGCGAGCGAGAGCGTCCTTCCGGGTGCATTGCACTGAGTCGAGTGCTCGCTCGGGACTTTGCTCTCGGGGCCAAGGCAAGAGGGCGTGCTTGCCCGCAGAACTGAGAACACGCTGTTGGGCAGAGCTGCAACTGACCGCTGGAGTTCAGCTCTCGCCGGACGGCAGAAGGCGAAGAACGAAGCCGCTTGCGAGCGGCGCAGTGCAGCGAAGAGCTCTCCGAATTCGCCGCTAGCTCCACGGTCCTTCTCAGCTGCGAGTAGCAGCGCTCGCAGTACACAGGGCTTCGCAAGGCCCGAAGACCCGGAGGGAAGTATCGCACACGAAAATGCGCCAGGACAGAGACGTGTTCTACGTTGTCCCTTCTCGTCATGCAGTTTGTGCCTCTGCTGCTTCTGCTGTAGGTAATCGCTCCTTGAAAGACGAGCGAGAGCGTCCTTCCGGGTGCATTGCACTGAGTCGAGTGCTCGCTCGGGACTTTGCACTCGGGGCCAAGGCAAGAGGGCGTGCTTGCCCGCAGAACTGAGAACACGCTGTTGGGCAGAGCTGCAACTGACCGCTGGAGTTCAGCTCTCGCCGGACGGCAGAAGGCGAAGAACGAAGCCGCTTGCGAGCGGCGCAGTGCAGCGAAGAGCTCTCCGAATTCGCCGCTAGCTCCACGGTCCTTCTCAGCTGCGAGTAGCAGCGCTCGCAGTACACAGGGCTTCGCAAGGCCCGAAGACCCGGAGGGAAGTATCGCACACGAAAATGCGCCAGGACAGAGACGTGTTCTACGTTGTCCCTTCTCGTCATGCAGTTTGTGCCTCTGCTGCTTCTGCTGTAGGTAATCGCTCCTTGAAAGACGAGCGAGAGCGTCCTTCCGGGTGCATTGCACTGAGTCGAGTGCTCGCTCGGGACTTTGCACTCGGGGCCAAGGCAAGAGGGCGTGCTTGCCCGCAGAACTGAGAACACGCTGTTGGGCAGAGCTGCAACTGACCGCTGGAGTTCAGCTCTCGCCGGACGGCAGAAGGCGAAGAACGAAGCCGCTTGCGAGCGGCGCAGTGCAGCGAAGAGCTCTCCGAATTCGCCGCTAGCTCCACGGTCCTTCTCAGCTGCGAGTAGCAGCGCTCGCAGTACACAGAGCTTCGCAAGGCCCGAAGACCCGGAGGGAAGTATCGCACACGAAAATGCGCCAGGACAGAGACGTGTTCTACGTTGTCCCTTCTCGTCATGCAGTTTGTGCCTCTGCTGCTTCTGCTGTTAGGAATCGCTCCTTGAAAGACGAGCGAGAGCGTCCTTCCGGGTGCATTGCACTGAGTCGAGTGCTCGCTCGGGACTTTGCTCTCGGGGCCAAGGCAAGAGGGCGTGCTTGCCCGCAGAACTGAGAACACGCTGTTGGGCAGAGCTGCAACTGACCGCTGGAGTTCAGCTCTCGCCGGACGGCAGAAGGCGAAGAACGAAGCCGCTTGCGAGCGGCGCAGTGCAGCGAAGAGCTCTCCGAATTCGCCGCTAGCTCCACGGTCCTTCTCAGCTGCGAGTAGCAGCGCTCGCAGTACACAGGGCTTCGCAAGGCCCGAAGACCCGGAGGGAAGTATCGCACACGAAAATGCGCCAGGACAGAGACGTGTTCTACGTTGTCCCTTCTCGTCATGCAGTTTGTGCCTCTGCTGCTTCTGCTGTTAGGAATCGCTCCTTGAAAGACGAGCGAGAGCGTCCTTCCGGGTGCATTGCACTGAGTCGAGTGCTCGCTCGGGACTTTGCACTCGGGGCCAAGGCAAGAGGGCGTGCTTGCCCGCAGAACTGAGAACACGCTGTTGGGCAGAGCTGCAACTGACCGCTGGAGTTCAGCTCTCGCCGGACGGCAGAAGGCGAAGAACGAAGCCGCTTGCGAGCGGCGCAGTGCAAGGAAGAGCTCTCCGAATTCGCCGCTAGCTCCACGGTCCTTCTCAGCTGCGAGTAGCAGCGCTCGCAGTACACAGGGCTTCGCAAGGCCCGAAGACCCGGAGGGAAGTATCGCACACGAAAATGCGCCAGGACAGAGACGTGTTCTACGTTGTCCCTTCTCGTCATGCAGTTTGTGCCTCTGCTGCTTCTGCTGTTAGGAATCGCTCCTTGAAAGACGAGCGAGAGCGTCCTTCCGGGTGCATTGCACTGAGTCGAGTGCTCGCTCGGGACTTTGCTCTCGGGGCCAAGGCAAGAGGGCGTGCTTGCCCGCAGAACTGAGAACACGCTGTTGGGCAGAGCTGCAACTGACCGCTGGAGTTCAGCTCTCGCCGGACGGCAGAAGGCGAAGAACGAAGCCGCTTGCGAGCGGCGCAGTGCAGCGAAGAGCTCTCCGAATTCGCCGCTAGCTCCACGGTCCTTCTCAGCTGCGAGTAGCAGCGCTCGCAGTACACAGAGCTTCGCAAGGCCCGAAGACCCGGAGGGAAGTATCGCACACGAAAATGCGCCAGGACAGAGACGTGTTCTACGTTGTCCCTTCTCGTCATGCAGTTTGTGCCTCTGCTGCTTCTGCTGTTAGGAATCGCTCCTTGAAAGGCGAGCGAGAGCGTCCTTCCGGGTGCATTGCACTGAGTCGAGTGCTCGCTCGGGACTTTGCTCTCGGGGCCAAGGCAAGAGGGCGTGCTTGCCCGCAGAACTGAGAACACGCTGTTGGGCAGAGCTGCAACTGACCGCTGGAGTTCAGCTCTCGCCGGACGGCAGAAGGCGAAGAACGAAGCCGCTTGCGAGCGGCGCAGTGCAGCGAAGAGCTCTCCGAATTCGCCGCTAGCTCCACGGTCCTTCTCAGCTGCGAGTAGCAGCGCTCGCAGTACACAGGGCTTCGCAAGGCCCGAAGACCCGGAGGGAAGTTTCGCACACGAAAATGTGCCAGGACAGAGACGTGTTCTACGTTGTCCCTTCTCGTCATGCAGTTTGTGCCTCTGCTGCTTCTGCTGTTAGGAATCGCTCCTTGAAAGGCGAGCGAGAGCGTCCTTCCGGGTGCATTGCACTGAGTCGAGTGCTCGCTCGGGGCTTTGCTCTCGGGGCCAAGGCAAGAGGGCGTGCTTGCCCGCAGAACTGAGAACACGCTGTTGGGCAGAGCTGCAACTGACCGCTGGAGTTCAGCTCTCGCCGGACGGCAGAAGGCGAAGAACGAAGCCGCTTGCGAGCGGCGCAGTGCAGCGAGGAGCTCTCCGAATTCGCCGCTAGCTCCACGGTCCTTCTCAGCTGCGAGTAGCAGCGCTCGCAGTACACAGAGCTTCGCAAGGCCCGAAGACCCGGAGGGAAGTATCGCACACGAAAATGTGCCAGGACAGAGACGTGTTCTACGTTGTCCCTTCTCGTCATGCAGTTTGTGCCTCTGCTGCTTCTGCTGTTAGGAATCGCTCCTTGAAAGGCGAGCGAGAGCGTCCTTCCGGGTGCATTGCACTGAGTCGAGTGCTCGCTCGGGGCTTTGCTCTCGGGGCCAAGGCAAGAGGGCGTGCTTGCCCGCAGAACTGAGAACACGCTGTTGGGCAGAGCTGCAACTGACCGCTGGAGTTCAGCTCTCGCCGGACGGCAGAAGGCGAAGAACGAAGCCGCTTGCGAGCGGCGCAGTGCAGCGAAGAGCTCTCCGAATTCGCCGCTAGCTCCACGGTCCTTCTCAGCTGCGAGTAGCAGCGCTCGCAGTACACAGGGCTTCGCAAGGCCCGAAGACCCGGAGGGAAGTATCGCACACGAAAATGTGCCAGGACAGAGACGTGTTCTACGTTGTCCCTTCTCGTCATGCAGTTTGTGCCTCTGCTGCTTCTGCTGTTAGGAATCGCTCCTTGAAAGGCGAGCGAGAGCGTCCTTCCGGGTGCATTGCACTGAGTCGAGTGCTCGCTCGGGGCTTTGCTCTCGGGGCCAAGGCAAGAGGGCGTGCTTGCCCGCAGAACTGAGAACACGCTGTTGGGCAGAGCTGCAACTGACCGCTGGAGTTCAGCTCTCGCCGGACGGCAGAAGGCGAAGAACGAAGCCGCTTGCGAGCGGCGCAGTGCAAGGAAGAGCTCTCCGAATTCGCCGCTAGCTCCACGGTCCTTCTCAGCTGCGAGTAGCAGCGCTCGCAGTACACAGAGCTTCGCAAGGCCCGAAGACCCGGAGGGAAGTATCGCACACGAAAATGTGCCAGGACAGAGACGTGTTCTACGTTGTCCCTTCTCGTCATGCAGTTTGTGCCTCTGCTGCTTCTGCTGTTAGGAATCGCTCCTTGAAAGGCGAGCGAGAGCGTCCTTCCGGGTGCATTGCACTGAGTCGAGTGCTCGCTCGGGACTTTGCTCTCGGGGCCAAGGCAAGAGGGCGTGCTTGCCCGCAGAACTGAGAACACGCTGTTGGGCAGAGCTGCAACTGACCGCTGGAGTTCAGCTCTCGCCGGACGGCAGAAGGCGAAGAACGAAGCCGCTTGCGAGCGGCGCAGTGCAGCGAAGAGCTCTCCGAATTCGCCGCTAGCTCCACGGTCCTTCTCAGCTGCGAGTAGCAGCGCTCGCAGTACACAGGGCTTCGCAAGGCCCGAAGACTCGGAGGGAAGTTTCGCACACGAAAATGTGCCAGGACAGAGACGTGTTCTACGTTGTCCCTTCTCGTCATGCAGTTTGTGCCTCTGCTGCTTCTGCTGTTAGGAATCGCTCCTTGAAAGGCGAGCGAGAGCGTCCTTCCGGGTGCATTGCACTGAGTCGAGTGCTCGCTCGGGGCTTTGCTCTCGGGGCCAAGGCAAGAGGGCGTGCTTGCCCGCAGAACTGAGAACACGCTGTTGGGCAGAGCTGCAACTGACCGCTGGAGTTCAGCTCTCGCCGGACGGCAGAAGGCGAAGAACGAAGCCGCTTGCGAGCGGCGCAGTGCAGCGAAGAGCTCTCCGAATTCGCCGCTAGCTCCATGGTCCTTCTCAGCTGCGAGTAGCAGCGCTCGCAGTACACAGAGCTTCGCAAGGCCCGAAGACCCGGAGGGAAGTATGGCACACGGAAATGTGCCAGGACAGAGACGTGTTCTACGTTGTCCCTTCTCGTCATGCAGTTTGTGCCTCTGCTGCTTCTGCTGTTAGGAATCGCTCCTTGAAAGGCGAGCGAGCGCGTCCTTCCGGGTGCATTGCACTGAGTCGAGTGCTCGCTCGGGACTTTGCTCTCGGGGCCAAGGCAAGAGGGCGTGCTTGCCCGCAGAACTGAGAACACGCTGTTGGGCAGAGCTGCAACTGACCGCTGGAGTTCAGCTCTCGCCGGACGGCAGAAGGCGAAGAACGAAGCCGCTTGCGAGCGGCGCAGTGCAGCGAAGAGCTCTCCGAATTCGCCGCTAGCTCCACGGTCCTTCTCAGCTGCGAGTAGCAGCGCTCGCAGTACACAGGGCTTCGCAAGGCCCGAAGACCCGGAGGGAAGTATCGCACACGAAAATGCGCCAGGACAGAGACGTGTTCTACGTTGTCCCTTCTCGTCATGCAGTTTGTGCCTCTGCTGCTTCTGCTGTTAGGAATCGCTCCTTGAAAGGCGAGCGAGAGCGTCCTTCCGGGTGCATTGCACTGAGTCGAGTGCTCGCTCGGGACTTTGCTCTCGGGGCCAAGGCAAGAGGGCGTGCTTGCCCGCAGAACTGAGAACACGCTGTTGGGCAGAGCTGCAACTGACCGCTGGAGTTCAGCTCTCGCCGGACGGCAGAAGGCGAAGAACGAAGCCGCTTGCGAGCGGCGCAGTGCAGCGAAGAGCTCTCCGAATTCGCCGCTAGCTCCACGGTCCTTCTCAGCTGCGAGTAGCAGCGCTCGCAGTACACAGAGCTTCGCAAGGCCCGAAGACCCGGAGGGAAGTTTCGCACACGAAAATGTGCCAGGACAGAGACGTGTTCTACGTTGTCCCTTCTCGTCATGCAGTTTGTGCCTCTGCTGCTTCTGCTGTTAGGAATCGCTCCTTGAAAGGCGAGCGAGAGCGTCCTTCCGGGTGCATTGCACTGAGTCGAGTGCTCGCTCGGGGCTTTGCTCTCGGGGCCAAGGCAAGAGGGCGTGCTTGCCCGCAGAACTGAGAACACGCTGTTGGGCAGAGCTGCAACTGACCGCTGGAGTTCAGCTCTCGCCGGACGGCAGAAGGCGAAGAACGAAGCCGCTTGCGAGCGGCGCAGTGCAGCGAAGAGCTCTCCGAATTCGCCGCTAGCTCCACAGTCCTTCTCAGCTGCGAGTAGCAGCGCTCGCAGTACACAGGGCTTCGCAAGGCCCGAAGACCCGGAGGGAAGTTTCGCACACGAAAATGCGCCAGGACAGAGACGTGTTCTACGTTGTCCCTTCTCGTCATGCAGTTTGTGCCTCTGCTGCTTCTGCTGTTAGGAATCGCTCCTTGAAAGGCGAGCGAGAGCGTCCTTCCGGGTGCATTGCACTGAGTCGAGTGCTCGCTCGGGACTTTGCTCTCGGGGCCAAGGCAAGAGGGCGTGCTTGCCCGCAGAACTGAGAACACGCTGTTGGGCAGAGCTGCAACTGACCGCTGGAGTTCAGCTCTCGCCGGACGGCAGAAGGCGAAGAACGAAGCCGCTTGCGAGCGGCGCAGTGCAGCGAAGAGCTCTCCGAATTCGCCGCTAGCTCCACGGTCCTTCTCAGCTGCGAGTAGCAGCGCTCGCAGTACACAGGGCTTCGCACCTCTAAATGTTTTACTACTGTGTTATGATTCTGTCTTCAGTTAATAGAACCCGATATACAACAAAGAGATGGGAGCACATGGAGATGCATTGGAGAGCCTACGCTGGAGGTAACACATTCATTTTTTACTCAAACAAATCCAAATTAGAAATGTTGAAAATTACCTGGGGCCATTTCAACAGCCAGCAAACTGACTAACACAACCAATCTTTGGCTTCTATTCAATCCTTTGCTTGTTTTACCTGGACCTTGAAGATCTGTCTGCAGCCTTCCTCTCTGCAAATATATCACACTCGTCCTATTGAGAACCCATGGCTCATCACAGCTGCTTCGCCACGCCTGCTTCCAGAAGAACTGGCAACTACAAGCTGGGAGCCAAGAGATACAACACTTCACTTGGAAAAGGGCCTTCCATGAATCCTAGAATCCCAGAATGGTTTGGACTGGAAGCGACCTTAGAGACAAATTATCTTCTTCCCACATCCTGACACGGGCAGGGACACTTTTCCACTAGTCCAGGTTGCTCCATGTCCGCTCCAGCCTGGCCCTGGACGCTTCCTGCCATGGGGCTCCTACACAGCCTCTTTGAGCAACATGTGCCTCAGCACCCACCCAAGGAAGAATTCCTTTCCAATATCCCATCTATCCCAGCCCTCTGGCAGTTTGAAGCTATTCCCCCTTGTCCTGCGAGTCCAGACCCTTTTCCAAAGTCCCTCCCCAGCTATCTTGGAGCCCCAGCAGGCACTGCAAAGGGCTCGAAGATCTCCCTGGAGCCTTCTGTTCTCCAGATTGGACACCCTCAGCTCTCCCAGACTGTCCTAGAGCAAAGAAGCTCCACCTTTCAAAGCACCTTAGACGCCTCCTACCGGCCAAACTCGATGGCAACGCTGGCCTTCCGGGCCCTACGGATATCGCTTCCGGTGTCGTTCGGGGTCACTCCCGGCTCTCTTCCCGCCCCCCATGGGGCCCTCAGGCGATGCCGCTCCTACGCCACTTCTGCCGCTGTCAGACCAACGGGGGGGCCGGGGGCCAGCCCAGACTCATCCACAATCCACACTGTCCTCGGCGGCTGCTGCGGGCTCACGGCGGCCCACACACCCGGAAGCAGAGCTCCGAACACAGAGGATCATAGCCCCACATTTGTGTTCGTCTCTGCACAAGGCAGGCCAGTCTTGCCATGCCCGGACTTTTCAGTTCAGCACGAGAATGAGAATACACCTGCGCCATGGGGGAGGAAACCTCTAAAGACTCCCTCATACGTGGTCGCTCAACTTAATGCCTAGGCACTTGCCATTCCTAAGGCTACACTAAAGCCTTTTTTACCTTGCGGGTAAGAAATGCCGTTGTTCTCGTGTGCAGCTAAAGGCGCAGCACAGGCAGGCCGGGACAAAAGCTGGGGCAGAGCCCTTCCTCACTCCTTCGCTGTGCTGTACTCCATGCAGCTAGAGCGAAGCGAGAAGGACGCGAGGAAGAAAAAGGCGTTCTTAAAGTAGCACCCTGGCAGCAGCCCTGAAAAGGCGCATAACACACGGCATCTCGCTGCCCTCCGTTCTACATACTCGCGGCTCCCTCTGCCGACTTGCAAAAGTTGCTACCAGAGCAGAGGCGGCCAGATTGAAGAGGCAGTGCCTAGGTTCACCTTCTCCTTACTGCACGTAAGCCACGTCCAGCTCCTCGCTGCACTCTGGATTTCCCTACTCCGAGGCACTTACCGTGGTGCTGTGTGCAACTCGGCGCCTAGAAGTGACTGCCAATGCTTTCACAGCGGGCTGCAAGGGAACCAAGGAGCAGCACAAGCAGCAGTGCTTCAGCTTGCTCCTTCCGACTGCTAAGGGCACTTGGGAAGGCAAGCGAGAGTCAACCACCTTCCTCTCCTAGTAGCCTGTAACGTGGTGCACACAAGCACGGGACTAGTGCCGCTTCGTTCACCGCCCTCGCCCAAGCGTGGAGCCGCTTTCACTTGCCGGCGGCCAGAAGCCGCTGCAAGGGCGCCACACAACCACAAGTGCGCCGGCAGCCAAGAGCTAGAGAACGCTGCTTCTGCCCAAGCCCGCCTAGGGCGTGCACCTTTGTTCTCAGAGCTCCGTGCAACAGTCTGCCTCTCTCGCAGTTCGAATGGAAAACGAAAGCTTTTCGCCTACGCCCGTCACAGAGATCCGTTGCCAGGACGAGAATGCCTTGTGGCCGGAGCTCGCCCCCGCCGCGAGGAAGCTGCTATTAGCACCGCGTTGCAGGGACACGTCTCGCTTCTTGACTACGTGCTCAGCGCTCTCCGAATTCGCCGCTAGCTCCACGGTCTTTCTCAGCTGCAAGTAGCAGCGCTCACAGTACATAGAGCTTCGCAAGGACCGAAGACCCGGAGGGAAGTTTCGCACAGGAAAATGTACCAGGACAGAGACGTGTTCTACGTTGTCCCTTCTCGTCATGCAGTTTGTGCCTCTGCTGCTTCTGCTGTTAGGAATCGCTCCTTGAAAGGCGAGCGAGAGCGTCCTTCCGGGTGCATTGCACTGAGTCGAGTGCTCGCTCGGGACTTTGCTCTCGGGGCCAAGGCAAGAGGGCGTGCTTGCCCGCAGAACTGAGAACACGCTGTTGGGCAGAGCTGCAACTGACCGCTGGAGTTCAGCTCTCGCCGGACGGCAGAAGGCGAAGAACGAAGCCGCTTGCGAGCGGCGCAGTGCAGCGAAGAGCTCTCCGAATTCGCCGCTAGCTCCACGGTCCTTCTCAGCTGCGAGTAGCAGCGCTCGCAGTACACAGAGCTTCGCAAGGCCCGAAGACCCGGAGGGAAGTATGGCACACGGAAATGTGCCAGGACAGAGACGTGTTCTACGTTGTCCCTTCTCGTCATGCAGTTTGTGCCTCTGCTGCTTCTGCTGTTAGGAATCGCTCCTTGAAAGGCGAGCGAGAGCGTCCTTCCGGGTGCATTGCACTGAGTCGAGTGCTCGCTCGGGACTTTGCTCTCGGGGCCAAGGCAAGAGGGCGTGCTTGCCCGCAGAACTGAGAACACGCTGTTGGGCAGAGCTGCAACTGACCGCTGGAGTTCAGCTCTCGCCGGACGGCAGAAGGCGAAGAACGAAGCCGCTTGCGAGCGGCGCAGTGCAGCGAAGAGCTCTCCGAATTCGCCGCTAGCTCCACGGTCCTTCTCAGCTGCGAGTAGCAGCGCTCGCAGTACACAGAGCTTCGCAAGGCCCGAAGACCCGGAGGGAAGTATCGCACACGAAAATGTGCCAGGACAGAGACGTGTTCTACGTTGTCCCTTCTCGTCATGCAGTTTGTGCCTCTGCTGCTTCTGCTGTTAGGAATCGCTCCTTGAAAGACGAGCGAGAGCGTCCTTCCGGGTGCATTGCACTGAGTCGAGTGCTCGCTCGGGACTTTGCTCTCGGGGCCAAGGCAAGAGGGCGTGCTTGCCCGCAGAACTGAGAACACGCTGTTGGGCAGAGCTGCAACTGACCGCTGGAGTTCAGCTCTCGCCGGACGGCAGAAGGCGAAGAACGAAGCCGCTTGCGAGCGGCGCAGTGCAGCGAAGAGCTCTCCGAATTCGCCGCTAGCTCCACGGTCCTTCTCAGCTGCGAGTAGCAGCGCTCGCAGTACACAGGGCTTCGCAAGGCCCGAAGACCCGGAGGGAAGTATCGCACACGAAAATGTGCCAGGACAGAGACGTGTTCTACGTTGTCCCTTCTCGTCATGCAGTTTGTGCCTCTGCTGCTTCTGCTGTTAGGAATCGCTCCTTGAAAGGCGAGCGAGAGCGTCCTTCTGGGTGCATTGCACTGAGTCGAGTGCTCGCTCGGGACTTTGCTCTCGGGGCCAAGGCAAGAGGGCGTGCTTGCCCGCAGAACTGAGAACACGCTGTTGGGCAGAGCTGCAACTGACCGCTGGAGTTCAGCTCTCGCCGGACGGCAGAAGGCGAAGAACGAAGCCGCTTGCGAGCGGCGCAGTGCAGCGAAGAGCTCTCCGAATTCGCCGCTAGCTCCACGGTCCTTCTCAGCTGCGAGTAGCAGCGCTCGCAGTACACAGAGCTTCGCAAGGCCCGAAGACCCGGAGGGAAGTTTCGCACACGAAAATGTGCCAGGACAGAGACGTGTTCTACGTTGTCCCTTCTCGTCATGCAGTTTGTGCCTCTGCTGCTTCTGCTGTTAGGAATCGCTCCTTGAAAGGCGAGCGAGAGCGTCCTTCCGGGTGCATTGCACTGAGTCGAGTGCTCGCTCGGGGCTTTGCTCTCGGGGCCAAGGCAAGAGGGCGTGCTTGCCCGCAGAACTGAGAACACGCTGTTGGGCAGAGCTGCAACTGACCGCTGGAGTTCAGCTCTCGCCGGACGGCAGAAGGCGAAGAACGAAGCCGCTTGCGAGCGGCGCAGTGCAGCGAAGAGCTCTCCGAATTCGCCGCTAGCTCCACGGTCCTTCTCAGCTGCGAGTAGCAGCGCTCGCAGTACACAGAGCTTCGCAAGGCCCGAAGACCCGGAGGGAAGTATCGCACACGAAAATGTGCCAGGACAGAGACGTGTTCTACGTTGTCCCTTCTCGTCATGCAGTTTGTGCCTCTGCTGCTTCTGCTGTTAGGAATCGCTCCTTGAAAGACGAGCGAGAGCGTCCTTCCGGGTGCATTGCACTGAGTCGAGTGCTCGCTCGGGACTTTGCACTCGGGGCCAAGGCAAGAGGGCGTGCTTGCCCGCAGAACTGAGAACACGCTGTTGGGCAGAGCTGCAACTGACCGCTGGAGTTCAGCTCTCGCCGGACGGCAGAAGGCGAAGAACGAAGCCGCTTGCGAGCGGCGCAGTGCAGCGAAGAGCTCTCCGAATTCGCCGCTAGCTCCACGGTCCTTCTCAGCTGCGAGTAGCAGCGCTCGCAGTACACAGAGCTTCGCAAGGCCCGAAGACCCGGAGGGAAGTATCGCACACGAAAATGTGCCAGGACAGAGACGTGTTCTACGTTGTCCCTTCTCGTCATGCAGTTTGTGCCTCTGCTGCTTCTGCTGTTAGGAATCGCTCCTTGAAAGACGAGCGAGAGCGTCCTTCCGGGTGCATTGCACTGAGTCGAGTGCTCGCTCGGGACTTTGCACTCGGGGCCAAGGCAAGAGGGCGTGCTTGCCCGCAGAACTGAGAACACGCTGTTGGGCAGAGCTGCAACTGACCGCTGGAGTTCAGCTCTCGCCGGACGGCAGAAGGCGAAGAACGAAGCCGCTTGCGAGCGGCGCAGTGCAGCGAAGAGCTCTCCGAATTCGCCGCTAGCTCCACGGTCCTTCTCAGCTGCGAGTAGCAGCGCTCGCAGTACACAGAGCTTCGCAAGGCCCGAAGACCCGGAGGGAAGTATCGCACACGAAAATGTGCCAGGACAGAGACGTGTTCTACGTTGTCCCTTCTCGTCATGCAGTTTGTGCCTCTGCTGCTTTTGCTGTAGGTAATCGCTCCTTGAAAGACGAGCGAGAGCGTCCTTCCGGGTGCATTGCACTGAGTCGAGTGCTCGCTCGGGACTTTGCTCTCGGGGCCAAGGCAAGAGGGCGTGCTTGCCCGCAGAACTGAGAACACGCTGTTGGGCAGAGCTGCAACTGACCGCCGGAGTTCAGCTCTCGCCGGACGGCAGAAGGCGAAGAACGAAGCCGCTTGCGAGCGGCGCAGTGCAGCGAAGAGCTCTCCGAATTCGCCGCTAGCTCCACGGTCCTTCTCAGCTGCGAGTAGCAGCGCTCGCAGTACACAGAGCTTCGCAAGGCCCGAAGACCCGGAGGGAAGTATCGCACACGAAAATGCGCCAGGACAGAGACGTGTTCTACGTTGTCCCTTCTCGTCATGCAGTTTGTGCCTCTGCTGCTTCTGCTGTTAGGAATCGCTCCTTGAAAGGCGAGCGAGAGCGTCCTTCCGGGTGCATTGCACTGAGTCGAGTGCTCGCTCGGGACTTTGCTCTCGGGGCCAAGGCAAGAGGGCGTGCTTGCCCGCAGAACTGAGAACACGCTGTTGGGCAGAGCTGCAACTGACCGCTGGAGTTCAGCTCTCGCCGGACGGCAGAAGGCGAAGAACGAAGCCGCTTGCGAGCGGCGCAGTGCAGCGAAGAGCTCTCCGAATTCGCCGCTAGCTCTACGGTCCTTCTCAGCTGCGAGTAGCAGCGCTCGCAGTACACAGGGCTTCGCAAGGCCCGAAGACCCGGAGGGAAGTATCGCACACGAAAATGTGCCAGGACAGAGACGTGTTCTACGTTGTCCCTTCTCGTCATGCAGTTTGTGCCTCTGCTGCTTCTGCTGTAGGTAATCGCTCCTTGAAAGACGAGCGAGAGCGTCCTTCCGGGTGCATTGCACTGAGTCGTGTGCTCGCTCGGGACTTTGCACTCGGGGCCAAGGCAAGAGGACGTGCTTGCCCGCAGAACTGAGAACACGCTGTTGGGCAGAGCTGCAACTGACCGCTGGAGTTCAGCTCTCGCCGGACGGCAAAAGGCGAAGAACGAAGCCGCTTGCGAGCGGCGCAGTGCAGCGAAGAGCTCTCCGAATTCGCCGCTAGCTCCACGGTCCTTCTCAGCTGCGAGTAGCAGCGCTCGCAGTACACAGAGCTTCGCAAGGCCCGAAGACCCGGAGGGAAGTATCGCACACGAAAATGCGCCAGGACAGAGACGTGTTCTACGTTGTCCCTTCTCGTCATGCAGTTTGTGCCTCTGCTGCTTCTGCTGTTAGGAATCGCTCCTTGAAAGACGAGCGAGAGCGTCCTTCCGGGTGCATTGCACTGAGTCGAGTGCTCGCTCGGGACTTTGCACTCGGGGCCAAGGCAAGAGGGCGTGCTTGCCCGCAGAACTGAGAACACGCTGTTGGGCAGAGCTGCAACTGACCGCTGGAGTTCAGCTCTCGCCGGACGGCAGAAGGCGAAGAACGAAGCCGCTTGCGAGCGGCGCAGTGCAGCGAAGAGCTCTCCGAATTCGCCGCTAGCTCCACGGTCCTTCTCAGCTGCGAGTAGCAGCGCTCGCAGTACACAGAGCTTCGCAAGGCCCGAAGACCCGGAGGGAAGTATCGCACACGAAAATGCGCCAGGACAGAGACGTGTTCTACGTTGTCCCTTCTCGTCATGCAGTTTGTGCCTCTGCTGCTTTTGCTGTAGGTAATCGCTCCTTGAAAGACGAGCGAGAGCGTCCTTCCGGGTGCATTGCACTGAGTCGAGTGCTCGCTCGGGACTTTGCTCTCGGGGCCAAGGCAAGAGGGCGTGCTTGCCCGCAGAACTGAGAACACGCTGTTGGGCAGAGCTGCAACTGACCGCTGGAGTTCAGCTCTCGCCGGACGGCAGAAGGCGAAGAACGAAGCCGCTTGCGAGCGGCGCAGTGCAGCGAAGAGCTCTCCGAATTCGCCGCTAGCTCCACGGTCCTTCTCAGCTGCGAGTAGCAGCGCTCGCAGTACACAGAGCTTCGCAAGGCCCGAAGACCCGGAGGGAAGTATCGCACACGAAAATGCGCCAGGACAGAGACGTGTTCTACGTTGTCCCTTCTCGTCATGCAGTTTGTGCCTCTGCTGCTTCTGCTGTTAGGAATCGCTCCTTGAAAGGCGAGCGAGAGCGTCCTTCCGGGTGCATTGCACTGAGTCGAGTGCTCGCTCGGGACTTTGCTCTCGGGGCCAAGGCAAGAGGGCGTGCTTGCCCGCAGAACTGAGAACACGCTGTTGGGCAGAGCTGCAACTGACCGCTGGAGTTCAGCTCTCGCCGGACGGCAGAAGGCGAAGAACGAAGCCGCTTGCGAGCGGCGCAGTGCAGCGAAGAGCTCTCCGAATTCGCCGCTAGCTCCACGGTCCTTCTCAGCTGCGAGTAGCAGCGCTCGCAGTACACAGAGCTTCGCAAGGCCCGAAGACCCGGAGGGAAGTATCGCACACGAAAATGCGCCAGGACAGAGACGTGTTCTACGTTGTCCCTTCTCGTCATGCAGTTTGTGCCTCTGCTGCTTCTGCTGTAGGTAATCGCTCCTTGAAAGACGAGCGAGAGCGTCCTTCCGGGTGCATTGCACTGAGTCGAGTGCTCGCTCGGGACTTTGCACTCGGGGCCAAGGCAAGAGGGCGTGCTTGCCCGCAGAACTGAGAACACGCTGTTGGGCAGAGCTGCAACTGACCGCTGGAGTTCAGCTCTCGCCGGACGGCAGAAGGCGAAGAACGAAGCCGCTTGCGAGCGGCGCAGTGCAGCGAAGAGCTCTCCGAATTCGCCGCTAGCTCCACGGTCCTTCTCAGCTGCGAGTAGCAGCGCTCGCAGTACACAGAGCTTCGCAAGGCCCGAAGACCCGGAGGGAAGTATCGCACACGAAAATGCGCCAGGACAGAGACGTGTTCTACGTTGTCCCTTCTCGTCATGCAGTTTGTGCCTCTGCTGCTTCTGCTGTTAGGAATCGCTCCTTGAAAGACGAGCGAGAGCGTCCTTCCGGGTGCATTGCACTGAGTCGAGTGCTCGCTCGGGACTTTGCACTCGGGGCCAAGGCAAGAGGGCGTGCTTGCCCGCAGAACTGAGAACACGCTGTTGGGCAGAGCTGCAACTGACCGCTGGAGTTCAGCTCTCGCCGGACGGCAGAAGGCGAAGAACGAAGCCGCTTGCGAGCGGCGCAGTGCAGCGAAGAGCTCTCCGAATTCGCAGCTAGCTCCACGGTCCTTCTCAGCTGCGAGTAGCAGCGCTCGCAGTACACAGAGCTTCGCAAGGCCCGAAGACCCGGAGGGAAGTATCGCACACGAAAATGCGCCAGGACAGAGACGTGTTCTACGTTGTCCCTTCTCGTCATGCAGTTTGTGCCTCTGCTGCTTCTGCTGTAGGTAATCGCTCCTTGAAAGACGAGCGAGAGCGTCCTTCCGGGTGCATTGCACTGAGTCGAGTGCTCGCTCGGGACTTTGCACTCGGGGCCAAGGCAAGAGGGCGTGCTTGCCCGCAGAACTGAGAACACGCTGTTGGGCAGAGCTGCAACTGACCGCTGGAGTTCAGCTCTCGCCGGACGGCAGAAGGCGAAGAACGAAGCCGCTTGCGAGCGGCGCAGTGCAGCGAAGAGCTCTCCGAATTCGCCGCTAGCTCCACGGTCCTTCTCAGCTGCGAGTAGCAGCGCTCGCAGTACACAGAGCTTCGCAAGGCCCGAAGACCCGGAGGGAAGTATCGCACACGAAAATGCGCCAGGACAGAGACGTGTTCTACGTTGTCCCTTCTCGTCATGCAGTTTGTGCCTCTGCTGCTTCTGCTGTTAGGAATCGCTCCTTGAAAGACGAGCGAGAGCGTCCTTCCGGGTGCATTGCACTGAGTCGAGTGCTCGCTCGGGGCTTTGCTCTCGGGGCCAAGGCAAGAGGGCGTGCTTGCCCGCAGAACTGAGAACACGCTGTTGGGCAGAGCTGCAACTGACCGCTGGAGTTCAGCTCTCGCCGGACGGCAGAAGGCGAAGAACGAAGCCGCTTGCGAGCGGCGCAGTGCAGCGAAGAGCTCTCCGAATTCGCCGCTAGCTCCACGGTCCTTCTCAGCTGCGAGTAGCAGCGCTCGCAGTACACAGAGCTTCGCAAGGCCCGAAGACCCGGAGGGAAGTATCGCACACGAAAATGCGCCAGGACAGAGACGTGTTCTACGTTGTCCCTTCTCGTCATGCAGTTTGTGCCTCTGCTGCTTCTGCTGTTAGGAATCGCTCCTTGAAAGACGAGCGAGAGCGTCCTTCCGGGTGCATTGCACTAAGTCGAATGCTCGCTCGGGACTTTGCTCTCGGGGCCAAGGCAAGAGGGCGTGCTTGCCCGCAGAACTGAGAACACGCTGTTGGGCAGAGCTGAAACTTACCGCTGGAGTTCAGCTCTCGCCGGACGGCAGAAGGCGAAGAACGAAGCCGCTTGCGAGCGGCGCAGTGCAGCGAAGAGCTCTCCGAATTCGCCGCTAGCTCCACGGTCCTTCTCAGCTGCGAGTAGCAGCGCTCGCAGTACACAGGGCTTCGCAAGGCCCGAAGACCCGGAGGGAAGTATCGCACACGAAAATGCGCCAGGACAGAGACGTGTTCTACGTTGTCCCTTCTCGTCATGCAGTTTGTGCCTCTGCTGCTTCTGCTGTTAGGAATCGCTCCTTGAAAGGCGAGCGAGAGCGTCCTTCCGGGTGCATTGCACTGAGTCGAGTGCTCGCTCGGGACTTTGCTCTCGGGGCCAAGGCAAGAGGGCGTGCTTGCCCGCAGAACTGAGAACACGCTGTTGGGCAGAGCTGCAACTTACCGCTGGAGTTCAGCTCTCGCCGGACGGCAGAAGGCGAAGAACGAAGCCGCTTGCGAGCGGCGCAGTGCAGCGAAGAGCTCTCCGAATTCGCCGCTAGCTCCACGGTCCTTCTCAGCTGCGAGTAGCAGCGCTCGCAGTACACAGAGCTTCGCAAGGCCCGAAGACCCGGAGGGAAGTATGGCACACGGAAATGTGCCAGGACCGAGACGTGTTCTACGTTGTCCCTTCTCGTCATGCAGTTTGTGCCTCTGCTGCTTCTGCTGTTAGGAATCGCTCCTTGAAAGGCGAGCGAGAGCGTCCTTCCGGGTGCATTGCACTGAGTCGTGTGCTCGCTCGGGGCTTTGCTCTCGGGGCCAAGGCAAGAGGGCGTGCTTGCCCGCAGAACTGAGAACACGCTGTTGGGCAGAGCTGCAACTGACCGCTGGAGTTCAGCTCTCGCCGGACGGCAGAAGGCGAAGAACGAAGCCGCTTGCGAGCGGCGCAGTGCAGCGAAGAGCTCTCCGAATTCGCCGCTAGCTCCACGGTCCTTCTCAGCTGCGAGTAGCAGCGCTCGCAGTACACAGAGCTTCGCAAGGCCCGAAGACCCGGAGGGAAGTATCGCACACGAAAATGCGCCAGGACAGAGACGTGTTCTACGTTGTCCCTTCTCGTCATGCAGTTTGTGCCTCTGCTGCTTCTGCTGTTAGGAATCGCTCCTTGAAAGACGAGCGAGAGCGTCCTTCCGGGTGCATTGCACTGAGTCGAGTGCTCGCTCGGGACTTTGCACTCGGGGCCAAGGCAAGAGGGCGTGCTTGCCCGCAGAACTGAGAACACGCTGTTGGGCAGAGCTGCAACTGACCGCTGGAGTTCAGCTCTCGCCGGACGGCAGAAGGCGAAGAACGAAGCCGCTTGCGAGCGGCGCAGTGCAGCGAAGAGCTCTCCGAATTCGCCGCTAGCTCCACGGTCCTTCTCAGCTGCGAGTAGCAGCGCTCGCAGTACACAGAGCTTCGCAAGGCCCGAAGACCCGGAGGGAAGTATCGCACACGAAAATGCGCCAGGACAGAGACGTGTTCTACGTTGTCCCTTCTCGTCATGCAGTTTGTGCCTCTGCTGCTTCTGCTGTTAGGAATCGCTCCTTGAAAGACGAGCGAGAGCGTCCTTCCGGGTGCATTGCACTGAGTCGAGTGCTCGCTCGGGACTTTGCTCTCGGGGCCAAGGCAAGAGGGCGTGCTTGCCCGCAGAACTGAGAACACGCTGTTGGGCAGAGCTGCAACTGACCGCTGGAGTTCAGCTCTCGCCGGACGGCAGAAGGCGAAGAACGAAGCCGCTTGCGAGCGGCGCAGTGCAGCGAAGAGCTCTCCGAATTCGCCGCTAGCTCCACGGTCCTTCTCAGCTGCGAGTAGCAGCGCTCGCAGTACACAGAGCTTCGCAAGGCCCGAAGACCCGGAGGGAAGTATCGCACACGAAAATGCGCCAGGACAGAGACGTGTTCTACGTTGTCCCTTCTCGTCATGCAGTTTGTGCCTCTGCTGCTTCTGCTGTTAGGAATCGCTCCTTGAAAGGCGAGCGAGAGCGTCCTTCCGGGTGCATTGCACTGAGTCGAGTGCTCGCTCGGGGCTTTGCTCTCGGGGCCAAGGCAAGAGGGCGTGCTTGCCCGCAGAACTGAGAACACGCTGTTGGGCAGAGCTGCAACTGACCGCTGGAGTTCAGCTCTCGCCGGACGGCAGAAGGCGAAGAACGAAGCCGCTTGCGAGCGGCGCAGTGCAGCGAAGAGCTCTCCGAATTCGCCGCTAGCTCCACGGTCCTTCTCAGCTGCGAGTAGCAGCGCTCGCAGTACACAGAGCTTCGCAAGGCCCGAAGACCCGGAGGGAAGTATCGCACACGAAAATGCGCCAGGACAGAGACGTGTTCTACGTTGTCCCTTCTCGTCATGCAGTTTGTGCCTCTGCTGCTTTTGCTGTAGGTAATCGCTCCTTGAAAGACGAGCGAGAGCGTCCTTCCGGGTGCATTGCACTGAGTCGAGTGCTCGCTCGGGACTTTGCTCTCGGGGCCAAGGCAAGAGGGCGTGCTTGCCCGCAGAACTGAGAACACGCTGTTGGGCAGAGCTGAAACTTACCGCTGGAGTTCAGCTCTCGCCGGACGGCAGAAGGCGAAGAACGAAGCCGCTTGCGAGCGGCGCAGTGCAGCGAAGAGCTCTCCGAATTCGCCGCTAGCTCCACGGTCCTTCTCAGCTGCGAGTAGCAGCGCTCGCAGTACACAGAGCTTCGCAAGGCCCGAAGACCCGGAGGGAAGTATCGCACACGAAAATGCGCCAGGACAGAGACGTGTTCTACGTTGTCCCTTCTCGTCATGCAGTTTGTGCCTCTGCTGCTTCTGCTGTTAGGAATCGCTCCTTGAAAGGCGAGCGAGAGCGTCCTTCCGGGTGCATTGCACTGAGTCGAGTGCTCGCTCGGGACTTTGCTCTCGGGGCCAAGGCAAGAGGGCGTGCTTGCCCGCAGAACTGAGAACACGCTGTTGGGCAGAGCTGAAACTGACCGCTGGAGTTCAGCTCTCGCCGGACGGCAGAAGGCGAAGAACGAAGCCGCTTGCGAGCGGCGCAGTGCAGCGAAGAGCTCTCCGAATTCGCCGCTAGCTCCACGGTCCTTCTCAGCTGCGAGTAGCAGCGCTCGCAGTACACAGGGCTTCGCAAGGCCCGAAGACCCGGAGGGAAGTATCGCACACGAAAATGTGCCAGGACAGAGACGTGTTCTACGTTGTCCCTTCTCGTCATGCAGTTTGTGCCTCTGCTGCTTCTGCTGTAGGTAATCGCTCCTTGAAAGACGAGCGAGAGCGTCCTTCCGGGTGCATTGCACTGAGTCGTGTGCTCGCTCGGGACTTTGCACTCGGGGCCAAGGCAAGAGGACGTGCTTGCCCGCAGAACTGAGAACACGCTGTTGGGCAGAGCTGCAACTGACCGCTGGAGTTCAGCTCTCGCCGGACGGCAGAAGGCGAAGAACGAAGCCGCTTGCGAGCGGCGCAGTGCAGCGAAGAGCTCTCCGAATTCGCCGCTAGCTCCACGGTCCTTCTCAGCTGCGAGTAGCAGCGCTCGCAGTACACAGAGCTTCGCAAGGCCCGAAGACCCGGAGGGAAGTATCGCACACGAAAATGCGCCAGGACAGAGACGTGTTCTACGTTGTCCCTTCTCGTCATGCAGTTTGTGCCTCTGCTGCTTCTGCTGTTAGGAATCGCTCCTTGAAAGACGAGCGAGAGCGTCCTTCCGGGTGCATTGCACTGAGTCGAGTGCTCGCTCGGGACTTTGCACTCGGGGCCAAGGCAAGAGGGCGTGCTTGCCCGCAGAACTGAGAACACGCTGTTGGGCAGAGCTGCAACTGACCGCTGGAGTTCAGCTCTCGCCGGACGGCAGAAGGCGAAGAACGAAGCCGCTTGCGAGCGGCGCAGTGCAGCGAAGAGCTCTCCGAATTCGCCGCTAGCTCCACGGTCCTTCTCAGCTGCGAGTAGCAGCGCTCGCAGTACACAGAGCTTCGCAAGGCCCGAAGACCCGGAGGGAAGTATCGCACACGAAAATGCGCCAGGACAGAGACGTGTTCTACGTTGTCCCTTCTCGTCATGCAGTTTGTGCCTCTGCTGCTTTTGCTGTAGGTAATCGCTCCTTGAAAGACGAGCGAGAGCGTCCTTCCGGGTGCATTGCACTGAGTCGAGTGCTCGCTCGGGACTTTGCTCTCGGGGCCAAGGCAAGAGGGCGTGCTTGCCCGCAGAACTGAGAACACGCTGTTGGGCAGAGCTGCAACTGACCGCTGGAGTTCAGCTCTCGCCGGACGGCAGAAGGCGAAGAACGAAGCCGCTTGCGAGCGGCGCAGTGCAGCGAAGAGCTCTCCGAATTCGCCGCTAGCTCCACGGTCCTTCTCAGCTGCGAGTAGCAGCGCTCGCAGTACACAGAGCTTCGCAAGGCCCGAAGACCCGGAGGGAAGTATCGCACACGAAAATGCGCCAGGACAGAGACGTGTTCTACGTTGTCCCTTCTCGTCATGCAGTTTGTGCCTCTGCTGCTTCTGCTGTTAGGAATCGCTCCTTGAAAGACGAGCGAGAGCGTCCTTCCGGGTGCATTGCACTGAGTCGAGTGCTCGCTCGGGACTTTGCTCTCGGGGCCAAGGCAAGAGGGCGTGCTTGCCCGCAGAACTGAGAACACGCTGTTGGGCAGAGCTGCAACTGACCGCTGGAGTTCAGCTCTCGCCGGACGGCAGAAGGCGAAGAACGAAGCCGCTTGCGAGCGGCGCAGTGCAGCGAAGAGCTCTCCGAATTCGCCGCTAGCTCCACGGTCCTTCTCAGCTGCGAGTAGCAGCGCTCGCAGTACACAGAGCTTCGCAAGGCCCGAAGACCCGGAGGGAAGTATCGCACACGAAAATGCGCCAGGACAGAGACGTGTTCTACGTTGTCCCTTCTCGTCATGCAGTTTGTGCCTCTGCTGCTTCTGCTGTAGGTAATCGCTCCTTGAAAGACGAGCGAGAGCGTCCTTCCGGGTGCATTGCACTGAGTCGAGTGCTCGCTCGGGACTTTGCACTCGGGGCCAAGGCAAGAGGGCGTGCTTGCCCGCAGAACTGAGAACACGCTGTTGGGCAGAGCTGCAACTGACCGCTGGAGTTCAGCTCTCGCCGGACGGCAGAAGGCGAAGAACGAAGCCGCTTGCGAGCGGCGCAGTGCAGCGAAGAGCTCTCCGAATTCGCCGCTAGCTCCACGGTCCTTCTCAGCTGCGAGTAGCAGCGCTCGCAGTACACAGAGCTTCGCAAGGCCCGAAGACCCGGAGGGAAGTATCGCACACGAAAATGCGCCAGGACAGAGACGTGTTCTACGTTGTCCCTTCTCGTCATGCAGTTTGTGCCTCTGCTGCTTCTGCTGTTAGGAATCGCTCCTTGAAAGACGAGCGAGAGCGTCCTTCCGGGTGCATTGCACTGAGTCGAGTGCTCGCTCGGGACTTTGCTCTCGGGGCCAAGGCAAGAGGGCGTGCTTGCCCGCAGAACTGAGAACACGCTGTTGGGCAGAGCTGCAACTGACCGCTGGAGTTCAGCTCTCGCCGGACGGCAGAAGGCGAAGAACGAAGCCGCTTGCGAGCGGCGCAGTGCAGCGAAGAGCTCTCCGAATTCGCCGCTAGCTCCACGGTCCTTCTCAGCTGCGAGTAGCAGCGCTCGCAGTACACAGAGCTTCGCAAGGCCCGAAGACCCGGAGGGAAGTATCGCACACGAAAATGCGCCAGGACAGAGACGTGTTCTACGTTGTCCCTTCTCGTCATGCAGTTTGTGCCTCTGCTGCTTCTGCTGTTAGGAATCGCTCCTTGAAAGACGAGCGAGAGCGTCCTTCCGGGTGCATTGCACTGAGTCGAGTGCTCGCTCGGGACTTTGCACTCGGGGCCAAGGCAAGAGGGCGTGCTTGCCCGCAGAACTGAGAACACGCTGTTGGGCAGAGCTGCAACTGACCGCTGGAGTTCAGCTCTCGCCGGACGGCAGAAGGCGAAGAACGAAGCCGCTTGCGAGCGGCGCAGTGCAGCGAAGAGCTCTCCGAATTCGCCGCTAGCTCCACGGTCCTTCTCAGCTGCGAGTAGCAGCGCTCGCAGTACACAGGGCTTCGCAAGGCCCGAAGACCCGGAGGGAAGTATCGCACACGAAAATGCGCCAGGACAGAGACGTGTTCTACGTTGTCCCTTCTCGTCATGCAGTTTGTGCCTCTGCTGCTTCTGCTGTAGGTAATCGCTCCTTGAAAGACGAGCGAGAGCGTCCTTCCGGGTGCATTGCACTGAGTCGAGTGCTCGCTCGGGACTTTGCACTCGGGGCCAAGGCAAGAGGGCGTGCTTGCCCGCAGAACTGAGAACACGCTGTTGGGCAGAGCTGCAACTGACCGCTGGAGTTCAGCTCTCGCCGGACGGCAGAAGGCGAAGAACGAAGCCGCTTGCGAGCGGCGCAGTGCAGCGAAGAGCTCTCCGAATTCGCCGCTAGCTCCACGGTCCTTCTCAGCTGCGAGTAGCAGCGCTCGCAGTACACAGAGCTTCGCAAGGCCCGAAGACCCGGAGGGAAGTATCGCACACGAAAATGCGCCAGGACAGAGACGTGTTCTACGTTGTCCCTTCTCGTCATGCAGTTTGTGCCTCTGCTGCTTCTGCTGTAGGTAATCGCTCCTTGAAAGACGAGCGAGAGCGTCCTTCCGGGTGCATTGCACTGAGTCGAGTGCTCGCTCGGGACTTTGCACTCGGGGCCAAGGCAAGAGGGCGTGCTTGCCCGCAGAACTGAGAACACGCTGTTGGGCAGAGCTGCAACTGACCGCTGGAGTTCAGCTCTCGCCGGACGGCAGAAGGCGAAGAACGAAGCCGCTTGCGAGCGGCGCAGTGCAGCGAAGAGCTCTCCGAATTCGCCGCTAGCTCCACGGTCCTTCTCAGCTGCGAGTAGCAGCGCTCGCAGTACACAGAGCTTCGCAAGGCCCGAAGACCCGGAGGGAAGTATCGCACACGAAAATGCGCCAGGACAGAGACGTGTTCTACGTTGTCCCTTCTCGTCATGCAGTTTGTGCCTCTGCTGCTTCTGCTGTTAGGAATCGCTCCTTGAAAGACGAGCGAGAGCGTCCTTCCGGGTGCATTGCACTGAGTCGAGTGCTCGCTCGGGACTTTGCTCTCGGGGCCAAGGCAAGAGGGCGTGCTTGCCCGCAGAACTGAGAACACGCTGTTGGGCAGAGCTGCAACTGACCGCTGGAGTTCAGCTCTCGCCGGACGGCAGAAGGCGAAGAACGAAGCCGCTTGCGAGCGGCGCAGTGCAGCGAAGAGCTCTCCGAATTCGCCGCTAGCTCCACGGTCCTTCTCAGCTGCGAGTAGCAGCGCTCGCAGTACACAGAGCTTCGCAAGGCCCGAAGACCCGGAGGGAAGTATCGCACACGAAAATGCGCCAGGACAGAGACGTGTTCTACGTTGTCCCTTCTCGTCATGCAGTTTGTGCCTCTGCTGCTTCTGCTGTTAGGAATCGCTCCTTGAAAGGCGAGCGAGAGCGTCCTTCCGGGTGCATTGCACTGAGTCGAGTGCTCGCTCGGGACTTTGCACTCGGGGCCAAGGCAAGAGGGCGTGCTTGCCCGCAGAACTGAGAACACGCTGTTGGGCAGAGCTGCAACTTACCGCTGGAGTTCAGCTCTCGCCGGACGGCAGAAGGCGAAGAACGAAGCCGCTTGCGAGCGGCGCAGTGCAGCGAAGAGCTCTCCGAATTCGCCGCTAGCTCCACGGTCCTTCTCAGCTGCGAGTAGCAGCGCTCGCAGTACACAGGGCTTCGCAAGGCCCGAAGACCCGGAGGGAAGTATCGCACACGAAAATGCGCCAGGACAGAGACGTGTTCTACGTTGTCCCTTCTCGTCATGCAGTTTGTGCCTCTGCTGCTTCTGCTGTAGGTAATCGCTCCTTGAAAGACGAGCGAGAGCGTCCTTCCGGGTGCATTGAACTGAGTCGAGTGCTCGCTCGGGACTTTGCTCTCGGGGCCAAGGCAAGAGGGCGTGCTTGCCCGCAGAACTGAGAACACGCTGTTGGGCATAGCTGCAACTTACCGCTGGAGTTCAGCTCTCGCCGGACGGCAGAAGGCGAAGAACGAAGCCGCTTGCGAGCGGCGCAGTGCAGCGAAGAGCTCTCCGAATTCGCCGCTAGCTCCACGGTCCTTCTCAGCTGCGAGTAGCAGCGCTCGCAGTACACAGAGCTTCGCAAGGCCCGAAGACCCGGAGGGAAGTATCGCACACGAAAATGCGCCAGGACAGAGACGTGTTCTACGTTGTCCCTTCTCGTCATGCAGTTTGTGCCTCTGCTGCTTCTGCTGTAGGTAATCGCTCCTTGAAAGACGAGCGAGAGCGTCCTTCCGGGTGCATTGCACTGAGTCGAGTGCTCGCTCGGGACTTTGCACTCGGGGCCAAGGCAAGAGGGCGTGCTTGCCCGCAGAACTGAGAACACGCTGTTGGGCAGAGCTGCAACTGACCGCTGGAGTTCAGCTCTCGCCGGACGGCAGAAGGCGAAGAACGAAGCCGCTTGCGAGCGGCGCAGTGCAGCGAAGAGCTCTCCGAATTCGCCGCTAGCTCCACGGTCCTTCTCAGCTGCGAGTAGCAGCGCTCGCAGTACACAGAGCTTCGCAAGGCCCGAAGACCCGGAGGGAAGTATCGCACACGAAAATGCGCCAGGACAGAGACGTGTTCTACGTTGTCCCTTCTCGTCATGCAGTTTGTGCCTCTGCTGCTTCTGCTGTTAGGAATCGCTCCTTGAAAGACGAGCGAGAGCGTCCTTCCGGGTGCATTGCACTGAGTCGAGTGCTCGCTCGGGACTTTGCTCTCGGGGCCAAGGCAAGAGGGCGTGCTTGCCCGCAGAACTGAGAACACGCTGTTGGGCAGAGCTGCAACTGACCGCTGGAGTTCAGCTCTCGCCGGACGGCAGAAGGCGAAGAACGAAGCCGCTTGCGAGCGGCGCAGTGCAGCGAAGAGCTCTCCGAATTCGCCGCTAGCTCCACGGTCCTTCTCAGCTGCGAGTAGCAGCGCTCGCAGTACACAGAGCTTCGCAAGGCCCGAAGACCCGGAGGGAAGTATCGCACACGAAAATGCGCCAGGACAGAGACGTGTTCTACGTTGTCCCTTCTCGTCATGCAGTTTGTGCCTCTGCTGCTTCTGCTGTTAGGAATCGCTCCTTGAAAGGCGAGCGAGAGCGTCCTTCCGGGTGCATTGCACTGAGTCGAGTGCTCGCTCGGGACTTTGCACTCGGGGCCAAGGCAAGAGGGCGTGCTTGCCCGCAGAACTGAGAACACGCTGTTGGGCAGAGCTGCAACTGACCGCTGGAGTTCAGCTCTCGCCGGACGGCAGAAGGCGAAGAACGAAGCCGCTTGCGAGCGGCGCAGTGCAGCGAAGAGCTCTCCGAATTCGCCGCTAGCTCCACGGTCCTTCTCAGCTGCGAGTAGCAGCGCTCGCAGTACACAGGGCTTCGCAAGGCCCGAAGACCCGGAGGGAAGTATCGCACACGAAAATGCGCCAGGACAGAGACGTGTTCTACGTTGTCCCTTCTCGTCATGCAGTTTGTGCCTCTGCTGCTTCTGCTGTAGGTAATCGCTCCTTGAAAGACGAGCGAGAGCGTCCTTCCGGGTGCATTGAACTGAGTCGAGTGCTCGCTCGGGACTTTGCTCTCGGGGCCAAGGCAAGAGGGCGTGCTTGCCCGCAGAACTGAGAACACGCTGTTGGGCATAGCTGCAACTTACCGCTGGAGTTCAGCTCTCGCCGGACGGCAGAAGGCGAAGAACGAAGCCGCTTGCGAGCGGCGCAGTGCAGCGAAGAGCTCTCCGAATTCGCCGCTAGCTCCACGGTCCTTCTCAGCTGCGAGTAGCAGCGCTCGCAGTACACAGAGCTTCGCAAGGCCCGAAGACCCGGAGGGAAGTATCGCACACGAAAATGCGCCAGGACAGAGACGTGTTCTACGTTGTCCCTTGTCGTCATGCAGTTTGTGCCTCTGCTGCTTCTGCTGTTAGGAATCGCTCCTTGAAAGGCGAGCGAGAGCGTCCTTCCGGGTGCATTGCACTGAGTCGAGTGCTCGCTCGGGGCTTTGCTCTCGGGGCCAAGGCAAGAGGGCGTGCTTGCCCGCAGAACTGAGAACACGCTGTTGGGCAGAGCTGCAACTGACCGCTGGAGTTCAGCTCTCGCCGGACGGCAGAAGGCGAAGAACGAAGCCGCTTGCGAGCGGCGCAGTGCAGCGAAGAGCTCTCCGAATTCGCCGCTAGCTCCACGGTCCTTCTCAGCTGCGAGTAGCAGCGCTCGCAGTACACAGAGCTTCGCAAGGCCCGAAGACCCGGAGGGAAGTATCGCACACGAAAATGTGCCAGGACAGAGACGTGTTCTACGTTGTCCCTTCTCGTCATGCAGTTTGTGCCTCTGCTGCTTCTGCTGTTAGGAATCGCTCCTTGAAAGGCGAGCGAGAGCGTCCTTCCGGGTGCATTGCACTGAGTCGAGTGCTCGCTCGGGGCTTTGCTCTCGGGGCCAAGGCAAGAGGGCGTGCTTGCCCGCAGAACTGAGAACACGCTGTTGGGCAGAGCTGCAACTGACCGCTGGAGTTCAGCTCTCGCCGGACGGCAGAAGGCGAAGAACGAAGCCGCTTGCGAGCGGCGCAGTGCAGCGAAGAGCTCTCCGAATTCGCCGCTAGCTCCACGGTCCTTCTCAGCTGCGAGTAGCAGCGCTCGCAGTACACAGGGCTTCGCAAGGCCCGAAGACCCGGAGGGAAGTATCGCACACGAAAATGCGCCAGGACAGAGACGTGTTCTACGTTGTCCCTTCTCGTCATGCAGTTTGTGCCTCTGCTGCTTCTGCTGTAGGTAATCGCTCCTTGAAAGACGAGCGAGAGCGTCCTTCCGGGTGCATTGCACTGAGTCGAGTGCTCGCTCGGGACTTTGCACTCGGGGCCAAGGCAAGAGGGCGTGCTTGCCCGCAGAACTGAGAACACGCTGTTGGGCAGAGCTGCAACTGACCGCTGGAGTTCAGCTCTCGCCGGACGGCAGAAGGCGAAGAACGAAGCCGCTTGCGAGCGGCGCAGTGCAGCGAAGAGCTCTCCGAATTCGCCGCTAGCTCCACGGTCCTTCTCAGCTGCGAGTAGCAGCGCTCGCAGTACACAGAGCTTCGCAAGGCCCGAAGACCCGGAGGGAAGTATCGCACACGAAAATGCGCCAGGACAGAGACGTGTTCTACGTTGTCCCTTCTCGTCATGCAGTTTGTGCCTCTGCTGCTTCTGCTGTTAGGAATCGCTCCTTGAAAGGCGAGCGAGAGCGTCCTTCCGGGTGCATTGCACTGAGTCGAGTGCTCGCTCGGGACTTTGCTCTCGGGGCCAAGGCAAGAGGGCGTGCTTGCCCGCAGAACTGAGAACACGCTGTTGGGCAGAGCTGCAACTGACCGCTGGAGTTCAGCTCTCGCCGGACGGCAGAAGGCGAAGAACGAAGCCGCTTGCGAGCGGCGCAGTGCAGCGAAGAGCTCTCCGAATTCGCCGCTAGCTCCACGGTCCTTCTCAGCTGCGAGTAGCAGCGCTCGCAGTACACAGAGCTTCGCAAGGCCCGAAGACCCGGAGGGAAGTATCGCACACGAAAATGCGCCAGGACAGAGACGTGTTCTACGTTGTCCCTTCTCGTCATGCAGTTTGTGCCTCTGCTGCTTCTGCTGTAGGTAATCGCTCCTTGAAAGACGAGCGAGAGCGTCCTTCCGGGTGCATTGCACTGAGTCGAGTGCTCGCTCGGGACTTTGCACTCGGGGCCAAGGCAAGAGGGCGTGCTTGCCCGCAGAACTGAGAACACGCTGTTGGGCAGAGCTGCAACTGACCGCTGGAGTTCAGCTCTCGCCGGACGGCAGAAGGCGAAGAACGAAGCCGCTTGCGAGCGGCGCAGTGCAGCGAAGAGCTCTCCGAATTCGCCGCTAGCTCCACGGTCCTTCTCAGCTGCGAGTAGCAGCGCTCGCAGTACACAGAGCTTCGCAAGGCCCGAAGACCCGGAGGGAAGTATCGCACACGAAAATGCGCCAGGACAGAGACGTGTTCTACGTTGTCCCTTCTCGTCATGCAGTTTGTGCCTCTGCTGCTTCTGCTGTTAGGAATCGCTCCTTGAAAGACGAGCGAGAGCGTCCTTCCGGGTGCATTGCACTGAGTCGAGTGCTCGCTCGGGACTTTGCTCTCGGGGCCAAGGCAAGAGGGCGTGCTTGCCCGCAGAACTGAGAACACGCTGTTGGGCAGAGCTGCAACTGACCGCTGGAGTTCAGCTCTCGCCGGACGGCAGAAGGCGAAGAACGAAGCCGCTTGCGAGCGGCGCAGTGCAGCGAAGAGCTCTCCGAATTCGCCGCTAGCTCCACGGTCCTTCTCAGCTGCGAGTAGCAGCGCTCGCAGTACACAGGGCTTCGCAAGGCCCGAAGACCCGGAGGGAAGTATCGCACACGAAAATGCGCCAGGACAGAGACGTGTTCTACGTTGTCCCTTCTCGTCATGCAGTTTGTGCCTCTGCTGCTTCTGCTGTAGGTAATCGCTCCTTGAAAGACGAGCGAGAGCGTCCTTCCGGGTGCATTGAACTGAGTCGAGTGCTCGCTCGGGACTTTGCTCTCGGGGCCAAGGCAAGAGGGCGTGCTTGCCCGCAGAACTGAGAACACGCTGTTGGGCATAGCTGCAACTTACCGCTGGAGTTCAGCTCTCGCCGGACGGCAGAAGGCGAAGAACGAAGCCGCTTGCGAGCGGCGCAGTGCAGCGAAGAGCTCTCCGAATTCGCCGCTAGCTCCACGGTCCTTCTCAGCTGCGAGTAGCAGCGCTCGCAGTACACAGAGCTTCGCAAGGCCCGAAGACCCGGAGGGAAGTATCGCACACGAAAATGCGCCAGGACAGAGACGTGTTCTACGTTGTCCCTTCTCGTCATGCAGTTTGTGCCTCTGCTGCTTCTGCTGTTAGGAATCGCTCCTTGAAAGGCGAGCGAGAGCGTCCTTCCGGGTGCATTGCACTGAGTCGAGTGCTCGCTCGGGGCTTTGCTCTCGGGGCCAAGGCAAGAGGGCGTGCTTGCCCGCAGAACTGAGAACACGCTGTTGGGCAGAGCTGCAACTGACCGCTGGAGTTCAGCTCTCGCCGGACGGCAGAAGGCGAAGAACGAAGCCGCTTGCGAGCGGCGCAGTGCAGCGAAGAGCTCTCCGAATTCGCCGCTAGCTCCACGGTCCTTCTCAGCTGCGAGTAGCAGCGCTCGCAGTACACAGAGCTTCGCAAGGCCCGAAGACCCGGAGGGAAGTATCGCACACGAAAATGTGCCAGGACAGAGACGTGTTCTACGTTGTCCCTTCTCGTCATGCAGTTTGTGCCTCTGCTGCTTCTGCTGTTAGGAATCGCTCCTTGAAAGGCGAGCGAGAGCGTCCTTCCGGGTGCATTGCACTGAGTCGAGTGCTCGCTCGGGGCTTTGCACTCGGGGCCAAGGCAAGAGGGCGTGCTTGCCCGCAGAACTGAGAACACGCTGTTGGGCAGAGCTGCAACTGACCGCTGGAGTTCAGCTCTCGCCGGACGGCAGAAGGCGAAGAACGAAGCCGCTTGCGAGCGGCGCAGTGCAGCGAAGAGCTCTCCGAATTCGCCGCTAGCTCCACGGTCCTTCTCAGCTGCGAGTAGCAGCGCTCGCAGTACACAGGGCTTCGCAAGGCCCGAAGACCCGGAGGGAAGTTTCGCACACGAAAATGCGCCAGGACAGAGACGTGTTCTACGTTGTCCCTTCTCGTCATGCAGTTTGTGCCTCTGCTGCTTCTGCTGTTAGGAATCGCTCCTTGAAAGACGAGCGAGAGCGTCCTTCCGGGTGCATTGCACTGAGTCGAGTGCTCGCTCGGGGCTTTGCTCTCGGGGCCAAGGCAAGAGGGCGTGCTTGCCCGCAGAACTGAGAACACGCTGTTGGGCAGAGCTGCAACTGACCGCTGGAGTTCAGCTCTCGCCGGACGGCAGAAGGCGAAGAACGAAGCCGCTTGCGAGCGGCGCAGTGCAGCGAAGAGCTCTCCGAATTCGCCGCTAGCTCCACGGTCCTTCTCAGCTGCGAGTAGCAGCGCTCGCAGTACACAGAGCTTCGCAAGGCCCGAAGACCCGGAGGGAAGTATGGCACACGGAAATGCGCCAGGACAGAGACGTGTTCTACGTTGTCCCTTCTCGTCATGCAGTTTGTGCCTCTGCTGCTTCTGCTGTAGGTAATCGCTCCTTGAAAGACGAGCGAGAGCGTCCTTCCGGGTGCATTGCACTGAGTCGAGTGCTCGCTCGGGACTTTGCACTCGGGGCCAAGGCAAGAGGGCGTGCTTGCCCGCAGAACTGAGAACACGCTGTTGGGCAGAGCTGCAACTGACCGCTGGAGTTCAGCTCTCGCCGGACGGCAGAAGGCGAAGAACGAAGCCGCTTGCGAGCGGCGCAGTGCAGCGAAGAGCTCTCCGAATTCGCCGCTAGCTCCACGGTCCTTCTCAGCTGCGAGTAGCAGCGCTCGCAGTACACAGGGCTTCGCAAGGCCCGAAGACCCGGAGGGAAGTATCGCACACGAAAATGCGCCAGGACAGAGACGTGTTCTACGTTGTCCCTTCTCGTCATGCAGTTTGTGCCTCTGCTGCTTCTGCTGTAGGTAATCGCTCCTTGAAAGACGAGCGAGAGCGTCCTTCCGGGTGCATTGCACTGAGTCGAGTGCTCGCTCGGGACTTTGCACTCGGGGCCAAGGCAAGAGGGCGTGCTTGCCCGCAGAACTGAGAACACGCTGTTGGGCAGAGCTGCAACTGACCGCTGGAGTTCAGCTCTCGCCGGACGGCAGAAGGCGAAGAACGAAGCCGCTTGCGAGCGGCGCAGTGCAGCGAAGAGCTCTCCGAATTCGCCGCTAGCTCCACGGTCCTTCCCAGCTGCGAGTAGCAGCGCTCGCAGTACACAGGGCTTCGCAAGGCCCGAAGACCCGGAGGGAAGTTTCGCACACGAAAATGCGCCAGGACAGAGACGTGTTCTACGTTGTCCCTTCTCGTCATGCAGTTTGTGCCTCTGCTGCTTCTGCTGTTAGGAATCGCTCCTTGAAAGACGAGCGAGAGCGTCCTTCCGGGTGCATTGCACTGAGTCGAGTGCTCGCTCGGGGCTTTGCTCTCGGGGCCAAGGCAAGAGGGCGTGCTTGCCCGCAGAACTGAGAACACGCTGTTGGGCAGAGCTGCAACTGACCGCTGGAGTTCAGCTCTCGCCGGACGGCAGAAGGCGAAGAACGAAGCCGCTTGCGAGCGGCGCAGTGCAGCGAAGAGCTCTCCGAATTCGCCGCTAGCTCCACGGTCCTTCTCAGCTGCGAGTAGCAGCGCTCGCAGTACACAGGGCTTCGCAAGGCCCGAAGACCCGGAGGGAAGTTTCGCACACGAAAATGCGCCAGGACAGAGACGTGTTCTACGTTGTCCCTTCTCGTCATGCAGTTTGTGCCTCTGCTGCTTCTGCTGTTAGGAATCGCTCCTTGAAAGGCGAGCGAGAGCGTCCTTCCGGGTGCATTGCACTGAGTCGAGTGCTCGCTCGGGGCTTTGCTCTCGGGGCCAAGGCAAGAGGGCGTGCTTGCCCGCAGAACTGAGAACACGCTGTTGGGCAGAGCTGCAACTGACCGCTGGAGTTCAGCTCTCGCCGGACGGCAGAAGGCGAAGAACGAAGCCGCTTGCGAGCGGCGCAGTGCAGCGAAGAGCTCTCCGAATTCGCCGCTAGCTCCACGGTCCTTCTCAGCTGCGAGTAGCAGCGCTCGCAGTACACAGGGCTTCGCAAGGCCCGAAGACCCGGAGGGAAGTATGGCACACGAAAATGCGCCAGGACAGAGACGTGTTCTACGTTGTCCCTTCTCGTCATGCAGTTTGTGCCTCTGCTGCTTCTGCTGTTAGGAATCGCTCCTTGAAAGGCGAGCGAGAGCGTCCTTCCGGGTGCATTGCACTGAGTCGAGTGCTCGCTCGGGGCTTTGCTCTCGGGGCCAAGGCAAGAGGGCGTGCTTGCCCGCAGAACTGAGAACACGCTGTTGGGCAGAGCTGCAACTGACCGCTGGAGTTCAGCTCTCGCCGGACGGCAGAAGGCGAAGAACGAAGCCGCTTGCGAGCGGCGCAGTGCAGCGAAGAGCTCTCCGAATTCGCCGCTAGCTCCACGGTCCTTCTCAGCTGCGAGTAGCAGCGCTCGCAGTACACAGGGCTTCGCAAGGCCCGAAGACCCGGAGGGAAGTTTCGCACACGAAAATGCGCCAGGACAGAGACGTGTTCTACGTTGTCCCTTCTCGTCATGCAGTTTGTGCCTCTGCTGCTTCTGCTGTTAGGAATCGCTCCTTGAAAGGCGAGCGAGAGCGTCCTTCCGGGTGCATTGCACTGAGTCGAGTGCTCGCTCGGGGCTTTGCTCTCGGGGCCAAGGCAAGAGGGCGTGCTTGCCCGCAGAACTGAGAACACGCTGTTGGGCAGAGCTGCAACTGACCGCTGGAGTTCAGCTCTCGCCGGACGGCAGAAGGCGAAGAACGAAGCCGCTTGCGAGCGGCGCAGTGCAGCGAAGAGCTCTCCGAATTCGCCGCTAGCTCCACGGTCCTTCCCAGCTGCGAGTAGCAGCGCTCGCAGTACACAGAGCTTCGCAAGGCCCGAAGACCCGGAGGGAAGTATCGCACACGAAAATGCGCCAGGACAGAGACGTGTTCTACGTTGTCCCTTCTCGTCATGCAGTTTGTGCCTCTGCTGCTTCTGCTGTAGGTAATCGCTCCTTGAAAGACGAGCGAGAGCGTCCTTCCGGGTGCATTGCACTGAGTCGAGTGCTCGCTCGGGACTTTGCACTCGGGGCCAAGGCAAGAGGGCGTGCTTGCCCGCAGAACTGAGAACACGCTGTTGGGCAGAGCTGCAACTGACCGCTGGAGTTCAGCTCTCGCCGGACGGCAGAAGGCGAAGAACGAAGCCGCTTGCGAGCGGCGCAGTGCAGCGAAGAGCTCTCCGAATTCGCCGCTAGCTCCACGGTCCTTCTCAGCTGCGAGTAGCAGCGCTCGCAGTACACAGGGCTTCGCAAGGCCCGAAGACCCGGAGGGAAGTTTCGCACACGAAAATGCGCCAGGACAGAGACGTGTTCTACGTTGTCCCTTCTCGTCATGCAGTTTGTGCCTCTGCTGCTTCTGCTGTTAGGAATCGCTCCTTGAAAGGCGAGCGAGAGCGTCCTTCCGGGTGCATTGCACTGAGTCGAGTGCTCGCTCGGGGCTTTGCTCTCGGGGCCAAGGCAAGAGGGCGTGCTTGCCCGCAGAACTGAGAACACGCTGTTGGGCAGAGCTGCAACTGACCGCTGGAGTTCAGCTCTCGCCGGACGGCAGAAGGCGAAGAACGAAGCCGCTTGCGAGCGGCGCAGTGCAGCGAAGAGCTCTCCGAATTCGCCGCTAGCTCCACGGTCCTTCTCAGCTGCGAGTAGCAGCGCTCGCAGTACACAGGGCTTCGCAAGGCCCGAAGACCCGGAGGGAAGTATGGCACACGAAAATGCGCCAGGACAGAGACGTGTTCTACGTTGTCCCTTCTCGTCATGCAGTTTGTGCCTCTGCTGCTTCTGCTGTTAGGAATCGCTCCTTGAAAGGCGAGCGAGAGCGTCCTTCCGGGTGCATTGCACTGAGTCGAGTGCTCGCTCGGGGCTTTGCTCTCGGGGCCAAGGCAAGAGGGCGTGCTTGCCCGCAGAACTGAGAACACGCTGTTGGGCAGAGCTGCAACTGACCGCTGGAGTTCAGCTCTCGCCGGACGGCAGAAGGCGAAGAACGAAGCCGCTTGCGAGCGGCGCAGTGCAGCGAAGAGCTCTCCGAATTCGCCGCTAGCTCCACGGTCCTTCTCAGCTGCGAGTAGCAGCGCTCGCAGTACACAGGGCTTCGCAAGGCCCGAAGACCCGGAGGGAAGTTTCGCACACGAAAATGCGCCAGGACAGAGACGTGTTCTACGTTGTCCCTTCTCGTCATGCAGTTTGTGCCTCTGCTGCTTCTGCTGTTAGGAATCGCTCCTTGAAAGGCGAGCGAGAGCGTCCTTCCGGGTGCATTGCACTGAGTCGAGTGCTCGCTCGGGACTTTGCTCTCGGGGCCAAGGCAAGAGGGCGTGCTTGCCCGCAGAACTGAGAACACGCTGTTGGGCAGAGCTGCAACTGACCGCTGGAGTTCAGCTCTCGCCGGACGGCAGAAGGCGAAGAACGAAGCCGCTTGCGAGCGGCGCAGTGCAGCGAAGAGCTCTCCGAATTCGCCGCTAGCTCCACGGTCCTTCCCAGCTGCGAGTAGCAGCGCTCGCAGTACACAGAGCTTCGCAAGGCCCGAAGACCCGGAGGGAAGTATCGCACACGAAAATGCGCCAGGACAGAGACGTGTTCTACGTTGTCCCTTCTCGTCATGCAGTTTGTGCCTCTGCTGCTTCTGCTGTAGGTAATCGCTCCTTGAAAGACGAGCGAGAGCGTCCTTCCGGGTGCATTGCACTGAGTCGAGTGCTCGCTCGGGGCTTTGCTCTCGGGGCCAAGGCAAGAGGGCGTGCTTGCCCGCAGAACTGAGAACACGCTGTTGGGCAGAGCTGCAACTGACCGCTGGAGTTCAGCTCTCGCCGGACGGCAGAAGGCGAAGAACGAAGCCGCTTGCGAGCGGCGCAGTGCAGCGAAGAGCTCTCCGAATTCGCCGCTAGCTCCACGGTCTTCTCAGCTGCGAGTAGCAGCGCTCGCAGTACACAGAGCTTCGCAAGGCCCGAAGACCCGGAGGGAAGTATCGCACACGAAAATGCGCCAGGACAGAGACGTGTTCTACGTTGTCCCTTCTCGTCATGCAGTTTGTGCCTCTGCTGCTTCTGCTGTAGGTAATCGCTCCTTGAAAGACGAGCGAGAGCGTCCTTCCGGGTGCATTGCACTGAGTCGAGTGCTCGCTCGGGACTTTGCACTCGGGGCCAAGGCAAGAGGGCGTGCTTGCCCGCAGAACTGAGAACACGCTGTTGGGCAGAGCTGCAACTGACCGCTGGAGTTCAGCTCTCGCCGGACGGCAGAAGGCGAAGAACGAAGCCGCTTGCGAGCGGCGCAGTGCAGCGAAGAGCTCTCCGAATTCGCCGCTAGCTCCACGGTCTTCTCAGCTGCGAGTAGCAGCGCTCGCAGTACACAGAGCTTCGCAAGGCCCGAAGACCCGGAGGGAAGTATCGCACACGAAAATGCGCCAGGACAGAGACGTGTTCTACGTTGTCCCTTCTCGTCATGCAGTTTGTGCCTCTGCTGCTTCTGCTGTTAGGAATCGCTCCTTGAAAGGCGAGCGAGAGCGTCCTTCCGGGTGCATTGCACTGAGTCGAGTGCTCGCTCGGGACTTTGCTCTCGGGGCCAAGGCAAGAGGGCGTGCTTGCCCGCAGAACTGAGAACACGCTGTTGGGCAGAGCTGCAACTGACCGCTGGAGTTCAGCTCTCGCCGGACGGCAGAAGGCGAAGAACGAAGCCGCTTGCGAGCGGCGCAGTGCAGCGAAGAGCTCTCCGAATTCGCCGCTAGCTCCACGGTCCTTCTCAGCTGCGAGTAGCAGCGCTCGCAGTACACAGAGCTTCGCAAGGCCCGAAGACCCGGAGGGAAGTATCGCACACGAAAATGCGCCAGGACAGAGACGTGTTCTACGTTGTCCCTTCTCGTCATGCAGTTTGTGCCTCTGCTGCTTCTGCTGTTAGGAATCGCTCCTTGAAAGACGAGCGAGAGCGTCCTTCCGGGTGCATTGCACTGAGTCGAGTGCTCGCTCGGGACTTTGCACTCGGGGCCAAGGCAAGAGGGCGTGCTTGCCCGCAGAACTGAGAACACGCTGTTGGGCAGAGCTGCAACTGACCGCTGGAGTTCAGCTCTCGCCGGACGGCAGAAGGCGAAGAACGAAGCCGCTTGCGAGCGGCGCAGTGCAGCGAAGAGCTCTCCGAATTCGCCGCTAGCTCCACGGTCCTTCTCAGCTGCGAGTAGCAGCGCTCGCAGTACACAGGGCTTCGCAAGGCCCGAAGACCCGGAGGGAAGTATCGCACACGAAAATGCGCCAGGACAGAGACGTGTTCTACGTTGTCCCTTCTCGTCATGCAGTTTGTGCCTCTGCTGCTTCTGCTGTAGGTAATCGCTCCTTGAAAGACGAGCGAGAGCGTCCTTCCGGGTGCATTGCACTGAGTCGAGTGCTCGCTCGGGACTTTGCACTCGGGGCCAAGGCAAGAGGGCGTGCTTGCCCGCAGAACTGAGAACACGCTGTTGGGCAGAGCTGCAACTGACCGCTGGAGTTCAGCTCTCGCCGGACAGCAGAAGGCGAAGAACGAAGCCGCTTGCGAGCGGCGCAGTGCAGCGAAGAGCTCTCCGAATTCGCCGCTAGCTCCACGGTCCTTCTCAGCTGCGAGTAGCAGCGCTCGCAGTACACAGAGCTTCGCAAGGCCCGAAGACCCGGAGGGAAGTATCGCACACGAAAATGTGCCAGGACAGAGACGTGTTCTACGTTGTCCCTTCTCGTCATGCAGTTTGTGCCTCTGCTGCTTCTGCTGTTAGGAATCGCTCCTTGAAAGACGAGCGAGAGCGTCCTTCCGGGTGCATTGCACTGAGTCGAGTGCTCGCTCGGGGCTTTGCTCTCGGGGCCAAGGCAAGAGGGCGTGCTTGCCCGCAGAACTGAGAACACGCTGTTGGGCAGAGCTGCAACTGACCGCTGGAGTTCAGCTCTCGCCGGACGGCAGAAGGCGAAGAACGAAGCCGCTTGCGAGCGGCGCAGTGCAGCGAAGAGCTCTCCGAATTCGCCGCTAGCTCCACGGTCCTTCTCAGCTGCGAGTAGCAGCGCTCGCAGTACACAGAGCTTCGCAAGGCCCGAAGACCCGGAGGGAAGTTTCGCACACGAAAATGTGCCAGGACAGAGACGTGTTCTACGTTGTCCCTTCTCGTCATGCAGTTTGTGCCTCTGCTGCTTCTGCTGTTAGGAATCGCTCCTTGAAAGGCGAGCGAGAGCGTCCTTCCGGGTGCATTGCACTGAGTCGAGTGCTCGCTCGGGGCTTTGCTCTCGGGGCCAAGGCAAGAGGGCGTGCTTGCCCGCAGAACTGAGAACACGCTGTTGGGCAGAGCTGCAACTGACCGCTGGAGTTCAGCTCTCGCCGGACGGCAGAAGGCGAAGAACGAAGCCGCTTGCGAGCGGCGCAGTGCAGCGAAGAGCTCTCCGAATTCGCCGCTAGCTCCACGGTCCTTCTCAGCTGCGAGTAGCAGCGCTCGCAGTACACAGAGCTTCGCAAGGCCCGAAGACCCGGAGGGAAGTTTCGCACACGAAAATGTGCCAGGACAGAGACGTGTTCTACGTTGTCCCTTCTCGTCATGCAGTTTGTGCCTCTGCTGCTTCTGCTGTTAGGAATCGCTCCTTGAAAGGCGAGCGAGAGCGTCCTTCCGGGTGCATTGCACTGAGTCGAGTGCTCGCTCGGGGCTTTGCTCTCGGGGCCAAGGCAAGAGGGCGTGCTTGCCCGCAGAACTGAGAACACGCTGTTGGGCAGAGCTGCAACTGACCGCTGGAGTTCAGCTCTCGCCGGACGGCAGAAGGCGAAGAACGAAGCCGCTTGCGAGCGGCGCAGTGCAGCGAAGAGCTCTCCGAATTCGCCGCTAGCTCCACGGTCCTTCTCAGCTGCGAGTAGCAGCGCTCGCAGTACACAGGGCTTCGCAAGGCCCGAAGACCCGGAGGGAAGTTTCGCACACGAAAATGTGCCAGGACAGAGACGTGTTCTACGTTGTCCCTTCTCGTCATGCAGTTTGTGCCTCTGCTGCTTCTGCTGTTAGGTATCGCTCCTTGAAAGGCGAGCGAGAGCGTCCTTCTGGGTGCATTGCACTGAGTCGAGTGCTCGCTCGGGGCTTTGCTCTCGGGGCCAAGGCAAGAGGGCGTGCTTGCCCGCAGAACTGAGAACACGCTGTTGGGCAGAGCTGCAACTGACCGCTGGAGTTCAGCTCTCGCCGGACGGCAGAAGGCGAAGAACGAAGCCGCTTGCGAGCGGCGCAGTGCAGCGAAGAGCTCTCCGAATTCGCCGCTAGCTCCACGGTCCTTCTCAGCTGCGAGTAGCAGCGCTCGCAGTACACAGGGCTTCGCAAGGCCCGAAGACCCGGAGGGAAGTATCGCACACGAAAATGTGCCAGGACAGAGACGTGTTCTACGTTGTCCCTTCTCGTCATGCAGTTTGTGCCTCTGCTGCTTCTGCTGTTAGGAATCGCTCCTTGAAAGACGAGCGAGAGCGTCCTTCCGGGTGCATTGCACTGAGTCGAGTGCTCGCTCGGGACTTTGCTCTCGGGGCCAAGGCAAGAGGGCGTGCTTGCCCGCAGAACTGAGAACACGCTGTTGGGCAGAGCTGCAACTGACCGCTGGAGTTCAGCTCTCGCCGGACGGCAGAAGGCGAAGAACGAAGCCGCTTGCGAGCGGCGCAGTGCAGCGAAGAGCTCTCCGAATTCGCCGCTAGCTCCACGGTCCTTCTCAGCTGCGAGTAGCAGCGCTCGCAGTACACAGGGCTTCGCAAGGCCCGAAGACCCGGAGGGAAGTATCGCACACGAAAATGTGCCAGGACAGAGACGTGTTCTACGTTGTCCCTTCTCGTCATGCAGTTTGTGCCTCTGCTGCTTCTGCTGTAGGTAATCGCTCCTTGAAAGACGAGCGAGAGCGTCCTTCTGGGTGCATTGCACTGAGTCGAGTGCTCGCTCGGGACTTTGCACTCGGGGCCAAGGCAAGAGGGCGTGCTTGCCCGCAGAACTGAGAACACGCTGTTGGGCAGAGCTGCAACTGACCGCTGGAGTTCAGCTCTCGCCGGACGGCAGAAGGCGAAGAACGAAGCCGCTTGCGAGCGGCGCAGTGCAGCGAAGAGCTCTCCGAATTCGCCGCTAGCTCCACGGTCCTTCTCAGCTGCGAGTAGCAGCGCTCGCAGTACACAGAGCTTCGCAAGGCCCGAAGACCCGGAGGGAAGTATCGCACACGAAAATGCGCCAGGACAGAGACGTGTTCTACGTTGTCCCTTCTCGTCATGCAGTTTGTGCCTCTGCTGCTTCTGCTGTTAGGAATCGCTCCTTGAAAGACGAGCGAGAGCGTCCTTCCGGGTGCATTGCACTGAGTCGAGTGCTCGCTCGGGACTTTGCACTCGGGGCCAAGGCAAGAGGGCGTGCTTGCCCGCAGAACTGAGAACACGCTGTTGGGCAGAGCTGAAACTGACCGCTGGAGTTCAGCTCTCGCCGGACGGCAGAAGGCGAAGAACGAAGCCGCTTGCGAGCGGCGCAGTGCAGCGAAGAGCTCTCCGAATTCGCCGCTAGCTCCACGGTCCTTCTCAGCTGCGAGTAGCAGCGCTCGCAGTACACAGGGCTTCGCAAGGCCCGAAGACCCGGAGGGAAGTATCGCACACGAAAATGCGCCAGGACAGAGACGTGTTCTACGTTGTCCCTTCTCGTCATGCAGTTTGTGCCTCTGCTGCTTCTGCTGTAGGTAATCGCTCCTTGAAAGACGAGCGAGAGCGTCCTTCCGGGTGCATTGCACTGAGTCGAGTGCTCGCTCGGGACTTTGCACTCGGGGCCAAGGCAAGAGGGCGTGCTTGCCCGCAGAACTGAGAACACGCTGTTGGGCAGAGCTGCAACTGACCGCTGGAGTTCAGCTCTCGCCGGACGGCAGAAGGCGAAGAACGAAGCCGCTTGCGAGCGGCGCAGTGCAGCGAAGAGCTCTCCGAATTCGCCGCTAGCTCCACGGTCCTTCTCAGCTGCGAGTAGCAGCGCTCGCAGTACACAGAGCTTCGCAAGGCCCGAAGACCCGGAGGGAAGTATCGCACACGAAAATGTGCCAGGACAGAGACGTGTTCTACGTTGTCCCTTCTCGTCATGCAGTTTGTGCCTCTGCTGCTTCTGCTGTTAGGAATCGCTCCTTGAAAGACGAGCGAGAGCGTCCTTCCGGGTGCATTGCACTGAGTCGAGTGCTCGCTCGGGGCTTTGCTCTCGGGGCCAAGGCAAGAGGGCGTGCTTGCCCGCAGAACTGAGAACACGCTGTTGGGCAGAGCTGCAACTGACCGCTGGAGTTCAGCTCTCGCCGGACGGCAGAAGGCGAAGAACGAAGCCGCTTGCGAGCGGCGCAGTGCAGCGAAGAGCTCTCCGAATTCGCCGCTAGCTCCACGGTCCTTCTCAGCTGCGAGTAGCAGCGCTCGCAGTACACAGAGCTTCGCAAGGCCCGAAGACCCGGAGGGAAGTTTCGCACACGAAAATGTGCCAGGACAGAGACGTGTTCTACGTTGTCCCTTCTCGTCATGCAGTTTGTGCCTCTGCTGCTTCTGCTGTTAGGAATCGCTCCTTGAAAGGCGAGCGAGAGCGTCCTTCCGGGTGCATTGCACTGAGTCGAGTGCTCGCTCGGGGCTTTGCTCTCGGGGCCAAGGCAAGAGGGCGTGCTTGCCCGCAGAACTGAGAACACGCTGTTGGGCAGAGCTGCAACTGACCGCTGGAGTTCAGCTCTCGCCGGACGGCAGAAGGCGAAGAACGAAGCCGCTTGCGAGCGGCGCAGTGCAGCGAAGAGCTCTCCGAATTCGCCGCTAGCTCCACGGTCCTTCTCAGCTGCGAGTAGCAGCGCTCGCAGTACACAGAGCTTCGCAAGGCCCGAAGACCCGGAGGGAAGTTTCGCACACGAAAATGTGCCAGGACAGAGACGTGTTCTACGTTGTCCCTTCTCGTCATGCAGTTTGTGCCTCTGCTGCTTCTGCTGTTAGGAATCGCTCCTTGAAAGGCGAGCGAGAGCGTCCTTCCGGGTGCATTGCACTGAGTCGAGTGCTCGCTCGGGGCTTTGCTCTCGGGGCCAAGGCAAGAGGGCGTGCTTGCCCGCAGAACTGAGAACACGCTGTTGGGCAGAGCTGCAACTGACCGCTGGAGTTCAGCTCTCGCCGGACGGCAGAAGGCGAAGAACGAAGCCGCTTGCGAGCGGCGCAGTGCAGCGAAGAGCTCTCCGAATTCGCCGCTAGCTCCACGGTCCTTCTCAGCTGCGAGTAGCAGCGCTCGCAGTACACAGGGCTTCGCAAGGCCCGAAGACCCGGAGGGAAGTTTCGCACACGAAAATGTGCCAGGACAGAGACGTGTTCTACGTTGTCCCTTCTCGTCATGCAGTTTGTGCCTCTGCTGCTTCTGCTGTAGGTAATCGCTCCTTGAAAGACGAGCGAGAGCGTCCTTCCGGGTGCATTGCACTGAGTCGAGTGCTCGCTCGGGACTTTGCACTCGGGGCCAAGGCAAGAGGGCGTGCTTGCCCGCAGAACTGAGAACACGCTGTTGGGCAGAGCTGCAACTGACCGCTGGAGTTCAGCTCTCGCCGGACGGCAGAAGGCGAAGAACGAAGCCGCTTGCGAGCGGCGCAGTGCAGCGAAGAGCTCTCCGAATTCGCCGCTAGCTCCACGGTCCTTCTCAGCTGCGAGTAGCAGCGCTCGCAGTACACAGAGCTTCGCAAGGCCCGAAGACCCGGAGGGAAGTATCGCACACGAAAATGCGCCAGGACAGAGACGTGTTCTACGTTGTCCCTTCTCGTCATGCAGTTTGTGCCTCTGCTGCTTCTGCTGTTAGGAATCGCTCCTTGAAAGACGAGCGAGAGCGTCCTTCCGGGTGCATTGCACTGAGTCGAGTGCTCGCTCGGGACTTTGCACTCGGGGCCAAGGCAAGAGGGCGTGCTTGCCCGCAGAACTGAGAACACGCTGTTGGGCAGAGCTGCAACTGACCGCTGGAGTTCAGCTCTCGCCGGACGGCAGAAGGCGAAGAACGAAGCCGCTTGCGAGCGGCGCAGTGCAGCGAAGAGCTCTCCGAATTCGCCGCTAGCTCCACGGTCCTTCTCAGCTGCGAGTAGCAGCGCTCGCAGTACACAGAGCTTCGCAAGGCCCGAAGACCCGGAGGGAAGTATCGCACACGAAAATGCGCCAGGACAGAGACGTGTTCTACGTTGTCCCTTCTCGTCATGCAGTTTGTGCCTCTGCTGCTTCTGCTGTTAGGAATCGCTCCTTGAAAGACGAGCGAGAGCGTCCTTCCGGGTGCATTGCACTGAGTCGAGTGCTCGCTCGGGGCTTTGCTCTCGGGGCCAAGGCAAGAGGGCGTGCTTGCCCGCAGAACTGAGAACACGCTGTTGGGCAGAGCTGCAACTGACCGCTGGAGTTCAGCTCTCGCCGGACGGCAGAAGGCGAAGAACGAAGCCGCTTGCGAGCGGCGCAGTGCAGCGAAGAGCTCTCCGAATTCGCCGCTAGCTCCACGGTCCTTCTCAGCTGCGAGTAGCAGCGCTCGCAGTACACAGAGCTTCGCAAGGCCCGAAGACCCGGAGGGAAGTATCGCACACGAAAATGTGCCAGGACAGAGACGTGTTCTACGTTGTCCCTTCTCGTCATGCAGTTTGTGCCTCTGCTGCTTCTGCTGTTAGGAATCGCTCCTTGAAAGGCGAGCGAGAGCGTCCTTCCGGGTGCATTGCACTGAGTCGAGTGCTCGCTCGGGGCTTTGCTCTCGGGGCCAAGGCAAGAGGGCGTGCTTGCCCGCAGAACTGAGAACACGCTGTTGGGCAGAGCTGCAACTGACCGCTGGAGTTCAGCTCTCGCCGGACGGCAGAAGGCGAAGAACGAAGCCGCTTGCGAGCGGCGCAGTGCAGCGAAGAGCTCTCCGAATTCGCCGCTAGCTCCACGGTCCTTCTCAGCTGCGAGTAGCAGCGCTCGCAGTACACAGAGCTTCGCAAGGCCCGAAGACCCGGAGGGAAGTATCGCACACGAAAATGTGCCAGGACAGAGACGTGTTCTACGTTGTCCCTTCTCGTCATGCAGTTTGTGCCTCTGCTGCTTCTGCTGTTAGGAATCGCTCCTTGAAAGGCGAGCGAGAGCGTCCTTCCGGGTGCATTGCACTGAGTCGAGTGCTCGCTCGGGGCTTTGCTCTCGGGGCCAAGGCAAGAGGGCGTGCTTGCCCGCAGAACTGAGAACACGCTGTTGGGCAGAGCTGCAACTGACCGCTGGAGTTCAGCTCTCGCCGGACGGCAGAAGGCGAAGAACGAAGCCGCTTGCGAGCGGCGCAGTGCAGCGAAGAGCTCTCCGAATTCGCCGCTAGCTCCACGGTCCTTCTCAGCTGCGAGTAGCAGCGCTCGCAGTACACAGAGCTTCGCAAGGCCCGAAGACCCGGAGGGAAGTATCGCACACGAAAATGTGCCAGGACAGAGACGTGTTCTACGTTGTCCCTTCTCGTCATGCAGTTTGTGCCTCTGCTGCTTCTGCTGTTAGGAATCGCTCCTTGAAAGGCGAGCGAGAGCGTCCTTCCGGGTGCATTGCACTGAGTCGAGTGCTCGCTCGGGGCTTTGCTCTCGGGGCCAAGGCAAGAGGGCGTGCTTGCCCGCAGAACTGAGAACACGCTGTTGGGCAGAGCTGCAACTGACCGCTGGAGTTCAGCTCTCGCCGGACGGCAGAAGGCGAAGAACGAAGCCGCTTGCGAGCGGCGCAGTGCAGCGAAGAGCTCTCCGAATTCGCCGCTAGCTCCACGGTCCTTCTCAGCTGCGAGTAGCAGCGCTCGCAGTACACAGAGCTTCGCAAGGCCCGAAGACCCGGAGGGAAGTTTCGCACACGAAAATGTGCCAGGACAGAGACGTGTTCTACGTTGTCCCTTCTCGTCATGCAGTTTGTGCCTCTGCTGCTTCTGCTGTTAGGAATCGCTCCTTGAAAGGCGAGCGAGAGCGTCCTTCCGGGTGCATTGCACTGAGTCGAGTGCTCGCTCGGGGCTTTGCTCTCGGGGCCAAGGCAAGAGGGCGTGCTTGCCCGCAGAACTGAGAACACGCTGTTGGGCAGAGCTGCAACTGACCGCTGGAGTTCAGCTCTCGCCGGACGGCAGAAGGCGAAGAACGAAGCCGCTTGCGAGCGGCGCAGTGCAGCGAAGAGCTCTCCGAATTCGCCGCTAGCTCCACGGTCCTTCTCAGCTGCGAGTAGCAGCGCTCGCAGTACACAGAGCTTCGCAAGGCCCGAAGACCCGGAGGGAAGTATCGCACACGAAAATGTGCCAGGACAGAGACGTGTTCTACGTTGTCCCTTCTCGTCATGCAGTTTGTGCCTCTGCTGCTTCTGCTGTTAGGAATCGCTCCTTGAAAGGCGAGCGAGAGCGTCCTTCCGGGTGCATTGCACTGAGTCGAGTGCTCGCTCGGGGCTTTGCTCTCGGGGCCAAGGCAAGAGGGCGTGCTTGCCCGCAGAACTGAGAACACGCTGTTGGGCAGAGCTGCAACTGACCGCTGGAGTTCAGCTCTCGCCGGACGGCAGAAGGCGAAGAACGAAGCCGCTTGCGAGCGGCGCAGTGCAGCGAAGAGCTCTCCGAATTCGCCGCTAGCTCCACGGTCCTTCTCAGCTGCGAGTAGCAGCGCTCGCAGTACACAGAGCTTCGCAAGGCCCGAAGACCCGGAGGGAAGTATCGCACACGAAAATGCGCCAGGACAGAGACGTGTTCTACGTTGTCCCTTCTCGTCATGCAGTTTGTGCCTCTGCTGCTTCTGCTGTTAGGAATCGCTCCTTGAAAGGCGAGCGAGAGCGTCCTTCCGGGTGCATTGCACTGAGTCGAGTGCTCGCTCGGGGCTTTGCTCTGGGGGCCAAGGCAAGAGGGCGTGCTTGCCCGCAGAACTGAGAACACGCTGTTGGGCAGAGCTGCAACTGACCGCTGGAGTTCAGCTCTCGCCGGACGGCAGAAGGCGAAGAACGAAGCCGCTTGCGAGCGGCGCAGTGCAGCGAAGAGCTCTCCGAATTCGCCGCTAGCTCCACGGTCCTTCTCAGCTGCGAGTAGCAGCGCTCGCAGTACACAGGGCTTCGCAAGGCCCGAAGACCCGGAGGGAAGTATCGCACACGAAAATGCGCCAGGACAGAGACGTGTTCTACGTTGTCCCTTCTCGTCATGCAGTTTGTGCCTCTGCTGCTTCTGCTGTTAGGAATCGCTCCTTGAAAGACGAGCGAGAGCGTCCTTCCGGGTGCATTGCACTGAGTCGAGTGCTCGCTCGGGACTTTGCTCTCGGGGCCAAGGCAAGAGGGCGTGCTTGCCCGCAGAACTGAGAACACGCTGTTGGGCAGAGCTGCAACTGACCGCTGGAGTTCAGCTCTCGCCGGACGGCAGAAGGCGAAGAACGAAGCCGCTTGCGAGCGGCGCAGTGCAGCGAAGAGCTCTCCGAATTCGCCGCTAGCTCCACGGTCCTTCTCAGCTGCGAGTAGCAGCGCTCGCAGTACACAGAGCTTCGCAAGGCCCGAAGACCCGGAGGGAAGTATCGCACACGAAAATGCGCCAGGACAGAGACGTGTTCTACGTTGTCCCTTCTCGTCATGCAGTTTGTGCCTCTGCTGCTTCTGCTGTTAGGAATCGCTCCTTGAAAGACGAGCGAGAGCGTCCTTCCGGGTGCATTGCACTGAGTCGAGTGCTCGCTCGGGACTTTGCACTCGGGGCCAAGGCAAGAGGGCGTGCTTGCCCGCAGAACTGAGAACACGCTGTTGGGCAGAGCTGCAACTGACCGCTGGAGTTCAGCTCTCGCCGGACGGCAGAAGGCGAAGAACGAAGCCGCTTGCGAGCGGCGCAGTGCAGCGAAGAGCTCTCCGAATTCGCCGCTAGCTCCACGGTCCTTCTCAGCTGCGAGTAGCAGCGCTCGCAGTACACAGAGCTTCGCAAGGCCCGAAGACCCGGAGGGAAGTATCGCACACGAAAATGCGCCAGGACAGAGACGTGTTCTACGTTGTCCCTTCTCGTCATGCAGTTTGTGCCTCTGCTGCTTCTGCTGTAGGTAATCGCTCCTTGAAAGACGAGCGAGAGCGTCCTTCCGGGTGCATTGCACTGAGTCGAGTGCTCGCTCGGGACTTTGCACTCGGGGCCAAGGCAAGAGGGCGTGCTTGCCCGCAGAACTGAGAACACGCTGTTGGGCAGAGCTGCAACTGACCGCTGGAGTTCAGCTCTCGCCGGACGGCAGAAGGCGAAGAACGAAGCCGCCTGCGAGCGGCGCAGTGCAGCGAAGAGCTCTCCGAATTCGCCGCTAGCTCCACGGTCCTTCTCAGCTGCGAGTAGCAGCGCTCGCAGTACACAGGGCTTCGCAAGGCCCGAAGACCCGGAGGGAAGTATCGCACACGAAAATGCGCCAGGACAGAGACGTGTTCTACGTTGTCCCTTCTCGTCATGCAGTTTGTGCCTCTGCTGCTTCTGCTGTTAGGAATCGCTCCTTGAAAGACGAGCGAGAGCGTCCTTCCGGGTGCATTGCACTGAGTCGAGTGCTCGCTCGGGACTTTGCTCTCGGGGCCAAGGCAAGAGGGCGTGCTTGCCCGCAGAACTGAGAACACGCTGTTGGGCAGAGCTGCAACTGACCGCTGGAGTTCAGCTCTCGCCGGACGGCAGAAGGCGAAGAACGAAGCCGCTTGCGAGCGGCGCAGTGCAGCGAAGAGCTCTCCGAATTCGCCGCTAGCTCCACGGTCCTTCTCAGCTGCGAGTAGCAGCGCTCGCAGTACACAGAGCTTCGCAAGGCCCGAAGACCCGGGAGAAGTATCGCACACGAAAATGCGCCAGGACAGAGACGTGTTCTACGTTGTCCCTTCTCGTCATGCAGTTTGTGCCTCTGCTGCTTCTGCTGTTAGGAATCGCTCCTTGAAAGGCGAGCGAGAGCGTCCTTCCGGGTGCATTGCACTGAGTCGAGTGCTCGCTCGGGGCTTTGCTCTCGGGGCCAAGGCAAGAGGGCGTGCTTGCCCGCAGAACTGAGAACACGCTGTTGGGCAGAGCTGCAACTGACCGCTGGAGTTCAGCTCTCGCCGGACGGCAGAAGGCGAAGAACGAAGCCGCTTGCGAGCGGCGCAGTGCAGCGAAGAGCTCTCCGAATTCGCCGCTAGCTCCACGGTCCTTCTCAGCTGCGAGTAGCAGCGCTCGCAGTACACAGAGCTTCGCAAGGCCCGAAGACCCGGAGGGAAGTTTCGCACACGAAAATGCGCCAGGACAGAGACGTGTTCTACGTTGTCCCTTCTCGTCATGCAGTTTGTGCCTCTGCTGCTTCTGCTGTTAGGAATCGCTCCTTGAAAGGCGAGCGAGAGCGTCCTTCCGGGTGCATTGCACTGAGTCGAGTGCTCGCTCGGGACTTTGCTCTCGGGGCCAAGGCAAGAGGGCGTGCTTGCCCGCAGAACTGAGAACACGCTGTTGGGCAGAGCTGCAACTGACCGCTGGAGTTCAGCCCTCGCCGGACGGCAGAAGGCGAAGAACGAAGCCGCTTGCGAGCGGCGCAGTGCAGCGAAGAGCTCTCCGAATTCGCCGCTAGCTCCACGGTCCTTCTCAGCTGCGAGTAGCAGCGCTCGCAGTACACAGAGCTTCGCAAGGCCCGAAGACCCGGAGGGAAGTTTCGCACACGAAAATGCGCCAGGACAGAGACGTGTTCTACGTTGTCCCTTCTCGTCATGCAGTTTGTGCCTCTGCTGCTTCTGCTGTTAGGAATCGCTCCTTGAAAGGCGAGCGAGAGCGTCCTTCCGGGTGCATTGCACTGAGTCGAGTGCTCGCTCGGGGCTTTGCTCTCGGGGCCAAGGCAAGAGGGCGTGCTTGCCCGCAGAACTGAGAACACGCTGTTGGGCAGAGCTGCAACTGACCGCTGGAGTTCAGCTCTCGCCGGGACGGCAGAAGGCGAAGAACGAAGCCGCTTGCGAGCGGCGCAGTGCAGCGAAGAGCTCTCCGAATTCGCCGCTAGCTCCACGGTCCTTCTCAGCTGCGAGTAGCAGCGCTCGCAGTACACAGAGCTTCGCAAGGCCCGAAGACCCGGAGGGAAGTTTCGCACACGAAAATGCGCCAGGACAGAGACGTGTTCTACGTTGTCCCTTCTCGTCATGCAGTTTGTGCCTCTGCTGCTTCTGCTGTTAGGAATCGCTCCTTGAAAGGCGAGCGAGAGCGTCCTTCCGGGTGCATTGCACTGAGTCGAGTGCTCGCTCGGGGCTTTGCTCTCGGGGCCAAGGCAAGAGGGCGTGCTTGCCCGCAGAACTGAGAACACGCTGTTGGGCAGAGCTGCAACTGACCGCTGGAGTTCAGCTCTCGCCGGACGGCAGAAGGCGAAGAACGAAGCCGCTTGCGAGCGGCGCAGTGCAGCGAAGAGCTCTCCGAATTCGCCGCTAGCTCCACGGTCCTTCTCAGCTGCGAGTAGCAGCGCTCGCAGTACACAGAGCTTCGCAAGGCCCGAAGACCCGAGGGAAGTATCGCACACGAAAATGCGCCAGGACAGAGACGTGTTCTACGTTGTCCCTTCTCGTCATGCAGTTTGTGCCTCTGCTGCTTCTGCTGTAGGTAATCGCTCCTTGAAAGACGAGCGAGAGCGTCCTTCCGGGTGCATTGCACTGAGTCGAGTGCTCGCTCGGGGCTTTGCTCTCGGGGCCAAGGCAAGAGGGCGTGCTTGCCCGCAGAACTGAGAACACGCTGTTGGGCAGAGCTGCAACTGACCGCTGGAGTTCAGCTCTCGCCGGACGGCAGAAGGCGAAGAACGAAGCCGCTTGCGAGCGGCGCAGTGCAGCGAAGAGCTCTCCGAATTCGCCGCTAGCTCCACGGTCCTTCTCAGCTGCGAGTAGCAGCGCTCGCAGTACACAGGGCTTCGCAAGGCCCGAAGACCCGGAGGGAAGTTTCGCACACGAAAATGCGCCAGGACAGAGACGTGTTCTACGTTGTCCCTTCTCGTCATGCAGTTTGTGCCTCTGCTGCTTCTGCTGTTAGGAATCGCTCCTTGAAAGGCGAGCGAGAGCGTCCTTCCGGGTGCATTGCACTGAGTCGAGTGCTCGCTCGGGGCTTTGCTCTCGGGGCCAAGGCAAGAGGGCGTGCTTTGCCCGCAGAACTGAGAACACGCTGTTGGGCAGAGCTGCAACTGACCCGCTGGAGTTCAGCTCTCGCCGGACGGCAGAAGGCGAAGAACGAAGCCGCTTGCGAGCGGCGCAGTGCAGCGAAGAGCTCTCCGAATTCGCCGCTAGCTCCACGGTCCTTCTCAGCTGCGAGTAGCAGCGCTCGCAGTACACAGGGCTTCGCAAGGCCCGAAGACCCGGAGGGAAGTTTCGCACACGAAAATGCGCCAGGACAGAGACGTGTTCTACGTTGTCCCTTCTCGTCATGCAGTTTGTGCCTCTGCTGCTTCTGCTGTTAGGAATCGCTCCTTGAAAGGCGAGCGAGAGCGTCCTTCCGGGTGCATTGCACTGAGTCGAGTGCTCGCTCGGGGCTTTGCTCTCGGGGCCAAGGCAAGAGGGCGTGCTTGCCCGCAGAACTGAGAACACGCTGTTGGGCAGAGCTGCAACTGACCGCTGGAGTTCAGCTCTCGCCGGACGGCAGAAGGCGAAGAACGAAGCCGCTTGCGAGCGGCGCAGTGCAGCGAAGAGCTCTCCGAATTCGCCGCTAGCTCCACGGTCCTTCCCCAGCTGCGAGTAGCAGCGCTCGCAGTACACAGAGCTTCGCAAGGCCCGAAGACCCAAGTATCGCACACGAAAATGCGCCAGGACAGAGACGTGTTCTACGTTGTCCCTTCTCGTCATGCAGTTTGTGCCTCTGCTGCTTCTGCTGTAGGTAATCGCTCCTTGAAAGACGAGCGAGAGCGTCCTTCCGGGTGCATTGCACTGAGTCGAGTGCTCGCTCGGGCTTTGCTCTCGGGGCCAAGGCAAGAGGGCGTGCTTGCCCGCAGAACTGAGAACACGCTGTTGGGCAGAGCTGCAACTGACCGCTGGAGTTCAGCTCTCGCCGGACGGCAGAAGGCGAAGAACGAAGCCGCTTGCGAGCGGCGCAGTGCAGCGAAGAGCTCTCCGAATTCGCCGCTAGCTCCACGGTCCTTCTCAGCTGCGAGTAGCAGCGCTCGCAGTACACAGGGCTTCGCAAGGCCCGAAGACCCGGAGGGAAGTATGGCACACGAAAATGCGCCAGGACAGAGACGTGTTCTACGTTGTCCCTTCTCGTCATGCAGTTTGTGCCTCTGCTGCTTCTGCTGTTAGGAATCGCTCCTTGAAAGGCGAGCGAGAGCGTCCTTCCGGGTGCATTGCACTGAGTCGAGTGCTCGCTCGGGGCTTTGCTCTCGGGGCCAAGGCAAGAGGGCGTGCTTGCCCGCAGAACTGAGAACACGCTGTTGGGCAGAGCTGCAACTGACCGCTGGAGTTCAGCTCTCGCCGGACGGCAGAAGGCGAAGAACGAAGCCGCTTGCGAGCGGCGCAGTGCAGCGAAGAGCTCTCCGAATTCGCCGCTAGCTCCACGGTCCTTCTCAGCTGCGAGTAGCAGCGCTCGCAGTACACAGGGCTTCGCAAGGCCCGAAGACCCGGAGGGAAGTTTCGCACACGAAAATGCGCCAGGACAGAGACGTGTTCTACGTTGTCCCTTCTCGTCATGCAGTTTGTGCCTCTGCTGCTTCTGCTGTTAGGAATCGCTCCTTGAAAGGCGAGCGAGAGCGTCCTTCCGGGTGCATTGCACTGAGTCGAGTGCTCGCTCGGGCTTTGCTCTCGGGCCAAGGCAAGAGGGCGTGCTTGCCCGCAGAACTGAGAACACGCTGTTGGGCAGAGCTGCAACTGACCGCTGGAGTTCAGCTCTCGCCGGACGGCAGAAGGCGAAGAACGAAGCCGCTTGCGAGCGGCGCAGTGCAGCGAAGAGCTCTCCGAATTCGCCGCTAGCTCCACGGTCCTTCCCAGCTGCGAGTAGCAGCGCTCGCAGTACACAGAGCTTCGCAAGGCCCGAAGACCCGGAGGGAAGTATCGCACACGAAAATGCGCCAGGACAGAGACGTGTTCTACGTTGTCCCTTCTCGTCATGCAGTTTGTGCCTCTGCTGCTTCTGCTGTAGGTAATCGCTCCTTGAAAGACGAGCGAGAGCGTCCTTCCGGGTGCATTGCACTGAGTCGAGTGCTCGCTCGGGACTTTGCACTCGGGGCCAAGGCAAGAGGGCGTGCTTGCCCGCAGAACTGAGAACACGCTGTTGGGCAGAGCTGTAACTGACCGCTGGAGTTCAGCTCTCGCCGGACGGCAGAAGGCGAAGAACGAAGCCGCTTGCGAGCGGCGCAGTGCAGCGAAGAGCTCTCCGAATTCGCCGCTAGCTCCACGGTCCTTCTCAGCTGCGAGTAGCAGCGCTCGCAGTACACAGAGCTTCGCAAGGCCCGAAGACCCGGAGGGAAGTATCGCACACGAAAATGCGCCAGGACAGAGACGTGTTCTACGTTGTCCCTTCTCGTCATGCAGTTTGTGCCTCTGCTGCTTCTGCTGTAGGTAATCGCTCCTTGAAAGGCGAGCGAGAGCGTCCTTCCGGGTGCATTGCACTGAGTCGAGTGCTCGCTCGGGGCTTTGCTCTCGGGGCCAAGGCAAGAGGGCGTGCTTGCCCGCAGAACTGAGAACACGCTGTTGGGCAGAGCTGCAACTGACCGCTGGAGTTCAGCTCTCGCCGGACGGCAGAAGGCGAAGAACGAAGCCGCTTGCGAGCGGCGCAGTGCAGCGAAGAGCTCTCCGAATTCGCCGCTAGCTCCACGGTCTTCTCAGCTGCGAGTAGCAGCGCTCGCAGTACACAGAGCTTCGCAAGGCCCGAAGACCCGGAGGGAAGTATCGCACACGAAAATGCGCCAGGACAGAGACGTGTTCTACGTTGTCCCTTCTCGTCATGCAGTTTGTGCCTCTGCTGCTTCTGCTGTAGGTAATCGCTCCTTGAAAGACGAGCGAGAGCGTCCTTCCGGGTGCATTGCACTGAGTCGAGTGCTCGCTCGGGACTTTGCACTCGGGGCCAAGGCAAGAGGGCGTGCTTGCCCGCAGAACTGAGAACACGCTGTTGGGCAGAGCTGCAACTGACCGCTGGAGTTCAGCTCTCGCCGGACGGCAGAAGGCGAAGAACGAAGCCGCTTGCGAGCGGCGCAGTGCAGCGAAGAGCTCTCCGAATTCGCCGCTAGCTCCACGGTCTTCTCAGCTGCGAGTAGCAGCGCTCGCAGTACACAGAGCTTCGCAAGGCCCGAAGACCCGGAGGGAAGTATCGCACACGAAAATGCGCCAGGACAGAGACGTGTTCTACGTTGTCCCTTCTCGTCATGCAGTTTGTGCCTCTGCTGCTTCTGCTGTTAGGAATCGCTCCTTGAAAGGCGAGCGAGAGCGTCCTTCCGGGTGCATTGCACTGAGTCGAGTGCTCGCTCGGGACTTTGCTCTCGGGGCCAAGGCAAGAGGGCGTGCTTGCCCGCAGAACTGAGAACACGCTGTTGGGCAGAGCTGCAACTGACCGCTGGAGTTCAGCTCTCGCCGGACGGCAGAAGGCGAAGAACGAAGCCGCTTGCGAGCGGCGCAGTGCAGCGAAGAGCTCTCCGAATTCGCCGCTAGCTCCACGGTCCTTCTCAGCTGCGAGTAGCAGCGCTCGCAGTACACAGAGCTTCGCAAGGCCCGAAGACCCGGAGGGAAGTATCGCACACGAAAATGCGCCAGGACAGAGACGTGTTCTAATGTCCCTTCTCGTCATGCAGTTTGTGCCTCTGCTGCTTCTGCTGTTAGGAATCGCTCCTTGAAAGACGAGCGAGAGCGTCCTTCCGGGTGCATTGCACTGAGTCGAGTGCTCGCTCGGGACTTTGCACTCGGGGCCAAGGCAAGAGGGCGTGCTTGCCCGCAGAACTGAGAACACGCTGTTGGGCAGAGCTGCAACTGACCGCTGGAGTTCAGCTCTCGCCGGACGGCAGAAGGCGAAGAACGAAGCCGCTTGCGAGCGGCGCAGTGCAGCGAAGAGCTCTCCGAATTCGCCGCTAGCTCCACGGTCCTTCTCAGCTGCGAGTAGCAGCGCTCGCAGTACACAGAGCTTCGCAAGGCCCGAAGACCCGGAGGGAAGTATCGCACACGAAAATGTGCCAGGACAGAGACGTGTTCTACGTTGTCCCTTCTCGTCATGCAGTTTGTGCCTCTGCTGCTTCTGCTGTTAGGAATCGCTCCTTGAAAGGCGAGCGAGAGCGTCCTTCCGGGTGCATTGCACTGAGTCGAGTGCTCGCTCGGGGCTTTGCTCTCGGGGCCAAGGCAAGAGGGCGTGCTTGCCCGCAGAACTGAGAACACGCTGTTGGGCAGAGCTGCAACTGACCGCTGGAGTTCAGCTCTCGCCGGACGGCAGAAGGCGAAGAACGAAGCCGCTTGCGAGCGGCGCAGTGCAGCGAAGAGCTCTCCGAATTCGCCGCTAGCTCCACGGTCCTTCTCAGCTGCGAGTAGCAGCGCTCGCAGTACACAGAGCTTCGCAAGGCCCGAAGACCCGGAGGGAAGTATCGCACACGAAAATGTGCCAGGACAGAGACGTGTTCTACGTTGTCCTTCTCGTCATGCAGTTTGTGCCTCTGCTGCTTA